>NC_041400.2:101138435-101273435 GCF_900747795.2 Erpetoichthys calabaricus | reverse complement strand
GGAGGCGTGATGACGCAATATATTTTGATATATATCAAAATACTCGCGCTTCGCAGCGGCGAAGTACCGCTTTAAAATTTTTATTAAGAAGAAAAGTAAACCTTTTTAAACTGAGGGAAAATTAATCAATAATTATTTCTTAAGGATCTCTTTTTGCACACCATATTGTCAGTTCACCCTTCCGGTTGTAATATGACCAAGCTGTGTGCTGAGCTTACTCTTGAGCATGAAATCTAACGTGGTTCGTGCCCTTCAGAATGAAAACAGCATTTACCTTTTTAATAAAAGGCGAGCTTTTAAGCCTGAGAAATCACCCTGTAAATGCACACATTTAATTGCACATCTGTTAATATGTATGCTTACACAGTATTAAAAGACACTCAACAATTAACGTCATTTACCTTCGTTCCTGCGTTTGACTCGTGCTGTAAATCTCTTCCTTGTTTTCACTTCACGTGATTACGTAGGAGGCGTAATACGTGATGACGTGTTACGTGACTCCGCCTTCTCCATTAAAGTATATGGACAAAAAACAGGTTCCAGTTATGACCATTACGCGTAGAATTTCGAAATGAAACCTGCCTAACTTTTGTAAGTAAGCTGTAAGGAATGAGCCTGCCAAATTTCAGCCTTCTACCTACACGGGAAGTTGGAGAATTAGTGATGAGTGAATCAGTCAGTCAGTCAGTCAGTCAGTCAGTGAGGGCTTTGCCTTTTATTAGTATAGATATATACATATCTACATATATATATATAGACATACATACATATATATATAGCTATATCTATATCTATCTATCTATCTATATCTATCTATATATCTATATCTATATCTATATCTATATATATATATATATATATATATATATATATATATATATATATATATATATATCTATATCTATATATAAATATCTATATCTATATCTATATATATATATATATATATTGTGGAGGATTGCCGGCTTTTTACTCTGGCCCTCACCCCCAGGCCGCCAGGAGGAGCTCTCCCAGCAGCGTGGATGTGCCCCGAGTTCCAGCAGGGCCTCATGGACTATGTAGTTTGTATACACAGCCCTGCTGGATACCTTGGGGACCACCGGGAGTCGCTTTAGGGGGGCTCGTAGGCTCTTATATGCCCTATAACCCGGGAGTACGTCACAGTCACGTGACATGAAGGAACGACGTGCTCCTGGGGTGAAGAAAAGGACTGTTTACCCTGACCCGGAAGGAAAAAGGAACTGTGGACTGATTGGGCAGGAACACCTCTGGGTCAGGGTGTATAAACGGATTGTGGGAAAGCCCAGACATTGAGCTGAGCTGGGTGGAAGGGTGGCAATGCGTCTGGGAGTGGAGGATTGAGTTTATTGTTATTGATTTATTATTGAGTATTGTGGAGAGGAGGGTGCTTTGTGCACTTTATTATTATAATAAATATTCATATTTGGACTTTTACCTGGTGTCTGACGTGTAGTCTGAGGGTTCAAGGGGTCACGGAGACCTTAAACTATCACAATATATCTCTCTCTCTCTCTCTCTCTCTCTCTCTCTCTCTCTCTCTCTCTCTCTCTATATATATATATATATATATATATATATATATATATATATATATATATATATATATATATATATATCTATATATATATATATATATATCTATATCTAAATCCCCGCAAAGTACTGCTTTTAAATTTTTATTAAGAAGAAAAGAAAACCTTTTTAAATTGAGGGAAAATATACCAATAACAATTTGTTAAGGATCTGTTTTTTTGTGAAGCTGCCTTCACACACCCTCTCCGCTGTTTTATAAACGAACGCCATATAAGGTCTTCCTTTTTCCTTGCTTCGCCAACGGAAGCAGCCTTTTTATTTAATCTACGGGTTGTCCGCTGTTTTTTTGTTCGTTTATTACGATTGTTATAGTTCTGTTTGTATACCACGTTGTCAGTTCAGCACTCCGGTTGTAATATAACCAAGCTGTGCAAGCACACTCTTGAGAATGCAACGTATAGTTGTACAGGAGAAAAGCAATCATGCCTCAAATCAATGGCAACCTTTTGTAGGTCTATGAACTTAATTTAAACTTTAGGTTTACACGGTGCTTTGTTTCCGACGTGAAGCATTCTACGTGCTGTTAGCTAAGACCCGGCACTTAAAAGTTTCTCGCTACAGCAATTTTTTATCGTTACAAAGTCATCGAAAGTCTTGTTTATACCTCGTGTCTTCTCATTAAACTTGTATCTCGCGAATATGGTATTGCAAACGGCAGCGGGAGCGTTTCTCATTAAACTTGTATCTCGCGAATATGGTATTGCAAACGGCAGCGGTAACGTTTCTATATGCTTAATTTAAACTTACGTTTTACGCCGTGCTTTGTTTCTGCAGTATCGAAGTGATCACTCGTGCTGCATTCAGTCAGTTGATGTAAGCCGCTCTCTTGTGCCTTCTCAATTGTGTAATGAATGTTTTCTTCATCGCTCTTTGGGGCTCTTCCTTGTTTTCAGTTCACGTGATTACGTAGACGACGCGATACGTGACTCCGCCTCCTCCATTAGAGTATATTGACAAAAAAGAGGTTCCAGTTATAACCATTACGCATAGAATTTCGAAATGAAACCTGCCTAACTTTTGTAAGTAAGCTGTAAGGAATGAGCCTGCCAAATTTCAGCCTTCCACCTACACGGGAAGTTGGAGAATTAATGAGTGAGTGAGTGAGTGAGTGAGTGAGTGAGTGAGTGAGTGAGTGAGTGAGTGAGTGAGTCAGTCAGTCAGTCAGTCAGTCAGTCAGTCAGTCAGTCAGTCAGTCAGTCAGTCAGTCAGTCAGTGAGGGCTTTGCCTTTTATTAGTATAGATGTATATATATATATTTGGGAGGTACCTTGATGACGGAAAGACAAAAATAGCAACAAACGTTAACAACCAATATGACGGCAAAAATGGTACAAAATAATTCATAACAAAAGTAAATTTTAAACCAAAAACACGATGGAAGATTCAGAATCAAAAAACCTCTAAACGAGTGCTCAACCTCATAAATTGGTGGAGAAAAATTTATAAAAATAGCTCACCCTCAACCCCTCACCCGTAATACAATGAGCTACATCCAGGACACCACTGACATCTTAAAAAAACTGTCTGCTTTAGGCCCCTTACCTGAGGGAACCATATTGGCCATAATGGGTGTTGAGGTACATTACACAAACATCCCCCATGATGATGGCATATTGGCATGTGAAATGTACCTCAAACAACATGATTTACCCACAAAGTCAGTAATAGAAATGATAAAATTCACTCTGACACATAATCTATTCTCTTTTGGACACGATTGCTACTTGCAACAAATGGAGACTGCAATGGGCTGTCGGTTTGCACCTCACTATGCAAACCTATGTATGGCAAAATTGGAGGAAGATTTCATGTCAATGTGCATCGTAAAACCAATGCTGTATCTCCGTTACATAGATGACATCTTCATAATCTGGACTGCCAGTGAGAAGGACCTCCTCCATTTTCATAATGAATATAATTCTTTTCACCCCAACATAAAGCTGAAGCTGAATTATTTAAAAACAGAAGTCAGCTTCCTTGACTCCACCATTCAACTGAAAGACAACACCCTTGTAACTTCTGTTTTTCACAAACCGACAGACAGACGGACCTACCTGAAAAGTGATAGCTTCCACCCCAAGCATATAAGGTGCTCTGTTATTTTCAGCCAAGCAATACGGTACAATCGTATTTGCTCAGACCCGACAGACCGGGATAAACAAGTGCAGGAGCTCAGACAAGATTTCATCAGACAAGGTTACACCCCCAAAACAACAGACACTCAAATAAGAAGAGCTACTGCCATACCCAGAAACAACCTTCTGGAATATAAAAACAAAGACAACAAGAACCGCATCCCCCTTGTTGTCACCTACAACCCACATCTTGAAACACTTCGAAAAATTATAAAAGAACTTCAGCCAATACTAAACAATGACCAAACACTGAAAAATGTATTTCCTGAACCTCCCCTCCTGGCATACAGACAACCACCAAACCTTCAGCAACTAATTGTCCGAAGCTCCCTAAGTGAACCAACAGAAAATGGCACATCTCCATGCCTACAGAAAAGATGCAAAACATGTGCCCACATCTATGATACAGACCATATAGTTATACCACACTGCTGACTTGAACATCACATAAAGGGATCATTTTCCTGCAGATCATCTAATGTAGTCTACCTAATTCTCTGCATGAAATGTCCTGACACTGCACTCTATGTGGGAGAAACTGGACAAACACTCCGCCAGAGAATGAACTTACACAGGTTCCACATTAAACATGGCAACACAGATGTTCCTGTAGCGGCCCACTTCAATAGCCATGGACACTGTGAGAGAGACTTTAATGTCACAGTGCTTATGGGCAACTTCAAAACACAGCAAGAGAGAAAAGAATGGGAAGTTAAACTTATGCTAAAATTTAATACATTACAACATGGCTTAAATTAAGACAAGAGTTTTATGGCCAGATATGAGGACTGTTTACATCTCTCAGAATGACAGACAACCTGTCTACAGATCCACATTGTTTTGAAAAACTCATTACAAACTTCAAAAGACTTTGTTGGACAGTTATCTTATCCAAAGATCTTGACCATACATTGTTCTTCTCTCTCTTGTTAAATTAACCCTAGCCTGAATGAATCTATTAATTTTTTACATTTAAAATTTCTCATTTAAAGATTTACCAATGTTGTTTCTTGTCCTAGAGTGTGTATATAAACACAGAGAACTCCAGTTTCTGTATTACATCTTGCCTGAAGAAGGGGCCTGAGTTGCCTCGAAAGCTTGTATATTGTAATCTTTTTAGTTAGCCAATAAAAGGTGTCATTTTGCTTGGCTCTTCTCTACACTCATTCATTACAGTAATCTACTAATGTGATGTCAGTTTAACAAACTTCATTTTATGTATACTCTATCAAGGTCTGACTTCTGAGCGTGTTAAACCTACTTTTGCACTTGATGGTGGAAATCTTTTTTAGATTTTAAAACTTTATTACTTTGACCACAGATATGTTAGCAAAATATGGCCTGGTTAGATGATAGGCCAGCAAGGCAAGAACACCCTGTTATGAATGTCGTTTGGAGATGGACACTCAAAAATGAGGCTGCAGGTTTTTGTACATTTATTGGATTATTACTGTGACTCGTACAGAGTACAGTGAAATTCTTACTTGTTTGTGCTATTCTACATGCGACACATTACTAGTCTCTGGTGTCATGATTGGTGAGTATAACTGCCTTACCTCGAAACTTCTGTCTTCCTTATTTGAAAAATTTCAGAACATATTTATCATATTTGGATTTACTGTTGAGACACATAAAGTCATGCATTTCACAATCATACCTCACTTTTGCCCATACCCTAATCCTTAGCTCCAACATTTTTTCTGGAAGTCACCTGAGGCCCATTTGAGTCCTATTCATAAATGCATTTTTAGAGTAAGCAGGCCACTCACTCTCATTAAGCTTTCTTTTATTAACAGGACAACCAGATTTCTTTTTTTTTCTTAATACCATGTTATATCAATCCAAATTTAGGATACCACTTTTTCTTACAATAAATAAATAAAAACGTTTCTTTGTTCTTTCTTATAGATGCAGTTACTTATTCAGGTATTGCTTTGCACATGTCGATGTACATAGCTACTTGCTAGATGCAACATTTAACCTTTTGGCTTTATTCCCTGCTTGTTTTGGCTTTGTTACTCTTTCTTTCCCTTGTTCATTTTCAATTATTGCCTTTGGACAGATCAAAGTCAAAAAAGAGAATGAAACCAAAACAAATCAAATATTTGGCCTACTTGAAAAGAAACTAACTACACTTTCTCCAGTTGAAAGGTAGTTTTAACTGGCATCACGGCCGTACTGTATACTGTAGTGTACATCACAGACATGACAACCACTGTCATGTCACCTGTTACTCATGTCACATTAAAATTAAACAAGACAAAATACATTTATATTTTTTCCTAAACAAATTCCATACAATAAAAACCTTCAAAATCATATGTACTATGACAGTACCGTTGTTATGGTGTGACTTGGATGTCTCTGAATTGTAATTAACTAGCATTATCCTAGATTGTTAAATAACACAAAAAACCTGCTCACAGTGTTTTGATTAATTGTTCTCCCAGTTTTTGATCTTTGTGTAGTGTTTATAGCTAATAGCTTAGTGTTTGCTAACAGCTTCATGGGAAAACAGTTTCATGGTTTTGACCCATATTGTCTTCTCACATCTCTCTGCTGGTCCTTCCTTCTCATTTTGCATTGTGCCCTCCCTTTTCGGTTTGCCTTGTGTTGAGATATGAAGTTATGATCAAGGTAAAAAGGGGTGCAAGACCTACAAAAAGTCCCACTAAGCAGGCCATGACCTTACATGATCTAAGCAGATAAAGCCTTACTTCATGTAGCCGGTCCAAACTACTATCAGCATACCTTTACCCTTCTTCTTTCGGCTGCTCCCATTAGGGGTCACCACAGCGGATCATCTTCTTCCATACCTTTCTATCCTCTGCATCTTCAGCATACCTTTACCCTAACAGGCCAAAAAAATGGGAAGCTGGCTATAAAATCTCAAAACACTTCAAATAGTTTCAAAGTGTCCAAAAATCCCTTCAAAAGAAACAATCATCTCTGGCTTGAACAAGTTCATTCAAGTCAGTTTTGGACTTATCTGTTCAGGCCTCAGGCTTCAACAAATAAATCCAAAACAAGAATATTGATCAATTAAGAGCTTATTAGAAGAAAGTACAAAATGAGAAAAACAAGGATGTTGCCTAAGAAGGCAGCCCAAGGCCAATCTGTAATCCAATATTCAGAATCCACAGACAAAGAAAGAAGTCCACAAAGCCAGAAAAATCAAATGAAAACAATTCTTACAATAATGAACTCCTAAAGCTTTCAATAACAACAGGCGTGATGCCAGGATGAACCTTATCTCTTAAGAAACACAAAATTACATAAACCCAAGTAAATATATAACAACACTTGCAGCTAACTCTGCTCTCCCCTCAGAATTTGCTACTGTCAGCAAGGTGTCAATCCTTATTTCCCACACCTACAGAACATCTATATTTGAACAATGCCATCAGTGACTATCTGAAGGGAACTGTTCAGTGTTCAAGAGTGGCAACTACTCACAATAACCTAACAGACCAATACTTGAAATAAGGTATCTTTAGCCACTCTTTTACATCAGACTGCAATATTTATATCTGGCATTCATATAGTTAGGGTATGAGTGTATTAACGGCCTTTAGAGATTTACTTAGCAACATGCATTCATTTTCAATTAAATCATAAAAAGTTATTACACAATTTTCAGAAAAGTACACTTTAATGGTTCTGTAAAATGTACAAAAAAGGAAGTTAAACATTTAATGTACAAGGATTGTTCAATAAACTGGCTTTTAGTACTGGTGAACAGCTTGCTTTGCTGTGGGCTGTTGATATGTTCTGGAAGTCTCCTTAGAGTAAATGATCTGCTGCCTCTTTTTATTTGACTAGCCTAAAAATGATGTTTTTTAAAACATCATTTTTTAAAAACATGTTTTTATTTTCTGTAATATTAATCTATTTATTTCATTTTTTCTTACTTATTATGTGCAGAAAATGTTTTTCTGTTGACCTCTTCTCTCCTGCAATCTATTTTTTATTCTTTGCAATTTACAACCAATACATCTTCACATAGGAAGTGAAGGAAATAATTAGCACATGTTAGTCAGAGTTTTAACAAAACGATAAAAAAGTGTCATCGCATTTAACTTAACACACTACACATATTCATGAAAATAATTTAAAACAAACAAATCTCACTTCATAATTAGGAAAGTGAAATACTTAAGACTGCATCCCAAAATCAATATTGTATATATTCCTGTCTCTGCTATAAATGCCCCCCACCCCCATTCTTTGTTAAAGAGTTTAGCTTTGTGTTGTAATTTGCAGCATTCAGTGGATTCAGAAACTATTCTTCATTTTTTGCACAATTTATTATGTTGTAGATTTAATTTTAAATGATAAATTTGCAAATTTTGTCCACCTGTCACCACTCAATAACCAGTAATGACGAATTGAAAAAGTATTTTCAGAAAAGACTGCAAATATATTAAAAATCAAACAATGAAATCATTCATTTACATAAGTATTCAGACCCTTGGCTGCAGCACTCCAAATTGTGATCAGGTGCATCCTGTTTGCTTTATTTCTACAATACAATACAGTTTATTTTTGTTTAGCCCAAAATCACACAGGAAGTGCCGCAATGGGCTTTAACAGGCCCTGCCTCTTGACAGCCCCCCAGCCTTGACTCTCTAAGAAGACAAGGAAAAACTCCCAAAAAAAACCTAGTAGGGAAAAAAATGGAAGAAACCTTGGGAAAGGCAGTTCAAAGAGAGACCCCTTTCCAGGTATCTCCTTGCGATATGTCTATAACTTGATTGTTGTCCACTTGTGCTAACTGAATTCATTGTACACTGTTAAAGAAAGGCATACGCCTGTGTTTATAAGGTCCCAAAGTTCACACTGCACGTCAGCACAAAAAACAAACTGTGATGTCCAAGGAACTCATTGTTGACTTCTGCAATAAAACTGGTGAGGCACCGATTAGGCCATAAGTATAATTCTAAAGCGCTGATTGTCCTCAGGAGTACAGAGGCCTCAACAATAGTGAAATGGAAGAAGTTTGGAACCACCAGCACTCTGCCTAGAGATGGTCAGATGGCCATAGTAAGTTACTGGCTAAGAGAGGCTTTGATCTGGGAGGTCACTTTAACAGAGCTTCAGAAGTGCTGCTGAGACTGAAGAACCTGCCAGAAGGACTGGTTTGAGAGAGGAATCAAGGAGGCCATTTACGTGAAAAAGGAACGACCATCTCTGAACAGAGGAGGGGGCCTAAGGGTACATCTGTCGCCATCTTACAATGCTGTGATTGCAGCCATTCCTCAACCCTCTATGAATGGTTCACACGTCTACTAATCAGTGGACAATTTGCATATCACTGATCAACTGGCCCTTTGTCAATGGTGCTAGTCTCTGTGATTAAGCAAAGGTACTGTTTATAAGGTTGGGGAAACCTGCAGTCAATTGAGACTGAGGAAGAGACTTGGATAAGTCTCGAAATATTTCTCCCACTTAAAAACTTTGTCCAGATGAACAGAATCAAATTTCTAGGATCTAAGCAGCAGTCAATCAATCAGGTGTTTATGGTAGAGTGACTAACTTCCATTTTGAGTTTGCCAAATTGCATTTAAAGGACACTTAGAGCATTAGTACAAAGATTTTCTGGTCTGATGAGAACAAAAATCCAAGCACTATCTCTGGCGCAGACCAGGCACTGCTCATCACTTTTGTAATACTATCCTTAAGGTGAAGCATGGTTTTGGCAGCATACTGCTATGAGAATGCTTCTCAGTGGCAGGAACAGAGAGACTGGTCAGAACCGAGGGAAAGATGAATGTGGACAAATACAGGGAGGTCCTTGAAGAAAACTTGTTCCAGAGTACACATGACCTCTGACTGATGAAATAGTTCTCCTTTCAGCATGGCAATGACCAAAAGACAACACAAGACATCCAAGACATTTCTTGAGTGACTAAGCCAAAGGCCATAGAACATGTGTGGAGAGACCTGAATATAGAGGATTATAGACGCTTCTCTTTCAGTATAACAGAGCTTGAGAAGATCCGCCAGGAAGATAAACTACCCAGATTCAGGAGTGCAAAGTTTGTAGACATCCAACCAAGAAGATTCTAAGCTGAAATTTCTACCAAAGTGGATCCTACAAAGTTCTAAATTAAGGGTCAGATTACTTATATTAATAAAAACTTTCATTTACTGATTTTTAATAAATTTTGAAACCTTTCTTAAAGCAGGATTTCACTTAGCTAATACAGCTTGTTGAGTGTTGAAGGATATCTACAGGTGGTTAAATACTTTCTGAATCTAATGTAATATCTACCAAAAGTCGATTGTGTCATATTATCCTGCTTAAAGAACCTCATGCACACACTCACACTGGAACATTTTAGAACTTCTTACTAACCTAACCTGCCCATTTGTTGAGTTGTGGGAAGAAACACGAGTATCTGAGGGAAAACCCACCGAAACGTGGGGTTACCTATAAATGCTATAACACAGAAAGCAGCTGGACTGTGAAACAAACATGGAACCCAGAATCTGTGAGAGAGTAGCTATAATCAATACCCAAACAAGCCATCCTACTCATGTACCAAGTAAAATGTATAACTATGAGGGAAAAGAGTTGAAACTGCCTTCCTGTTAAACTAGGAAATCCTGACCTCATTTTCTAATTTATATGTACCAGTACAAACAAAATCATATCTAACATTTACCTTTATATTTTGTTCTCTGAAAACAGTTTACATATAAGAAGTCTTATTCTTTTTAACCAAGTATTACCCATACCTCTTCTATATTGGGACTTTACATAATAAAAGGGTTGAGGGTTGTTTCTAGAATATACTATTTATTTTTATGCCGAATGCTATAATTGAAATACTTGAGAAATTTGAGCCATATTTATTTTCTGTGGGTCTTAAACATTTCAGTGATTCCAATTCTGAGCACAGGTTCACAAAAATTAAAACAGCTTAATTAGATTTGTGCATATATCAATATGTTCCAGAGCAGGACATTTGGGGCACAGTTTTGTGTACATCTGTTTTAACATCTCTTTAACTCCCTGAAGACCTTCATTTAGATTGGTCTTTAACCTTTTCTTGCAGTCTACATGTTAAAAAGTAAAAGTCCTCTACAAGAAATATCCTTATAAAAGGCTGGCTGTGTCTGGCTGCCAGTAGGGAAAAACAATAAAAAGCAGAAGCTAATCTATGCCCAACACAATGAGGCACACCTACAGAATATGTGACTGCGGAGTCGCAACTTGCCTGATTTCCATGTAATCAGCTTTTTTTTTGCTTAAACTTTTTGTCTAAACATGCAGCATTTTACCCTAATGTCACTTCTGTAATTGTTACATAGGTTTTCCCTATAATATGTATATATTTGTCTTTTTTTTACTCATTTTCAAATGGCCACTTTTCTTACTGTTGCCTGCAGCAATATTCTTTAATTTGGTGAGTCTGTTGGCGGATATCAGTATGTACTCTATGTACTAAATGGTTTTAAAGACTACCGTTTTTTTCTATGATAGGCCAGAAAAGAAAAACAAAAAGAACAACTTTATTTGTCATTAGGGAAGGCTTTAGAAAAAGCCTTTTGGTCTAGTAAAGCATGATTTTAACAAAATCAATTTGTGAAGTGACTCATATGGTATCATTTCAAAACAGAATGTCAGAGAGCACTTTTATTTCCTACATCCAATTATGCGTCGTCTTTTTATATAAGACTTGGAATGAGCAAACAATGAAAACAGTGCAAAACCCTGCATGCGTCTGCATAAATTCTGCTGCATTAATATGCTGGAAGTCAAAATCATCATCTAAGCTCTAAAAAGAAAGAAAATGACTTATTAAAAATATACTTTTTCGAATCATTTGCAGCCAAAAGAGTTTTTCACTATGGCTTAGCACCCTGTCAGCCTAAAATAAGTTTTTTTTATAGCAGCATTTCTGATTAACTCTTTGCATCCAATTGTACTGAAATAGATTTAAATCCAAATAAAGGCAATGAATTCTAGCATTCAGAATAATACATTTTGAAAAGAAACAAAGCAATCACCCTGTGACCCTGTGTTCGGATTCAGCGGGTTGGAAAATGGATGGATGGACAAAGCAATCAAATATACTAGTTGTAAGGATACCTCAAGAATTTTATTGTTAAGAAGGTCTTAAAGAAGCCATTTTCTAGTATCGCCAGCAATGCTTGTTATAGAGCATTATGCAAAACAATTCCTCATTAGCTGATGAACTCTCTCATTTGATCATAAGTCGTGAAAAATACATGCAGAATAAGCAGGAAATAACATAGCTGAAATAATGTGGCTCAGCATTTAGTGTTGCTGCTTCCCAAGTCTTAAGTCCTGGGCTTAAATTCTGCTTTCAGTGACCATATGTGGAGTTTGCACTCTTTAGTTTTGTGTGTTTGAGGTACTCCAGTTTTCCCTCTATATTCCAAAAGACATGAGGTTTAGGTGATTGGTGACTACAAATTGATCTCTTTGTTATGAGCTTTAATGAGCTCTGTGATTTGGGATAGGCATTGTGTTGTGATCAGAGACATTTATAGTACTTCCCATTTTAAATAATAATCAGAAGTCCCGGAACTTCAAGGTTGATTGGGGTGCTTGACTGATCGTGCATTCACATGCAAATGCAATTTGTTGGATTATTAATTTAATTTTTACTCATGGGTAGAAACTGGTTTTTAGGGATTATTTATTTATTTATTGATGAAGCACTGAATATAGAACATTGTTGTATGGTTTAAATAAAAGCAGTTAAGCACTTTGCACCTACCCTTGCTGACTGTGTGTGTGTCCTCATTTACCCAGCTCATCCTCAGTTTTGTTATCGACCATTCTGGGTTGAAGGTATCGGGGACTGTGGAGCCATCCAAGATTGACTTAAAGTATAATCTAGATATGGCAATACATCTTTAGGTCCTCTGCCGTCCTTGTACGTCACAATGATGTGTGTGTGTTAGGTTGACTGGTCTTTCTAGTCGTTCTGATGTGTATGAGTATGGGTGTGTACATGAGTGTGCTCTATGATGGACTGGCATCCTGTTCATTGTTGATACATTTTTTGGTCACTCTGGTTATGTGTAACAAATAAATTGGTTTTAAAAAGTAGCTTGATGCATGATATGTAGAATTCTGCAACCAACCCACAAATGAATTTAATATTTCATTATCTAGGTATTTTCATTCGCAAGGAATTTAATCAAAATAAGGAACTACATCTTGGACAGGGTCTTTCAGACATTTCTTCTAAAATAAAACAGTTTAGTCAGCTCTTATGTTATTGGAAAGCTGCATTCCGCTCCATTGGTGAAAGAAGTGAATGCTCTCTAAGTGAAAAGGGAGCTGTTTTGTGTCAGACTGAGTTAAACTGCGGGATAACTGAATCACTGTGGAAATTAAGTTTTTTTTCTTACCTACTGCTCTGTGTTTCCAGAAGTAAGAGTTACAAAATAATTGAAAATATTATGCTACTATCTCTCAGTCTTTGCTAAAATCCGACCAAAGACCATTTATCTTTCAAGTATTTCTGTTTAAAGTGCAGCAGTTTTATTTAACATACAAAATCATAAACTCTTCTTTAATATGGAAGGTTGATCATTCTGGTTAGATTAGACACTGACAGATCACTTACATTGTAACCATCCTGTTTTGTTTTACTAGAGAATGAGAGCACCATCGGAGTTAATTTACTGATAAACGTGCTTGCTTCTCTTGTGCAAAGGAGGTGTCAGAGGGAAAAAAAAAAACAGTTTTGCTACATAATCATGAAAGCATTACACTTTGAAATATAAATCCTATTTACATAAAATGTCTTTACTGAGAATGCATGGTACACTTCAAAACTAATCATTTACATTTTCTCCTAATATTGCTGCATTGACTTCTGATTATTATAAAACCTTTAAACATAGAGTGAGAGCTTTGCAGTGAACTGCTAATATGTTTCCAGATATACAAAGTGAAAGAATACAGCCAAGAAAATGTAAACCTCTCATTATTAGATGGTACAGAAAACAGTTGCATAACATTTTTTAAGATTATATCAAGAATGAGTTCTTACATAATATTAAAAAATACATTTTGCACTGTAGACAGAGAAATCAGCTGACTTCGCGAATACCATTATCAGTTTAGTGTTCAATCGATGAGAGTCTGAGCCAATAAAATTAGAAATAATGAAAATAAACCAAATCCTTCTGACAAAATGTAAAAAAAAAAATTAAAATCATTGTCACTGGAGTCCAAAACTGATTGTGAATGTATCTCTCACTTTGCCTGCATTACTGATCGGATGCAAGAAAGGAACCAATGGTGGATGGAACACCAGAATGTCAGCACACATTAACACATTCACTTACTTACATGATAGCATGAAGACTCACCACTCAATTTAACCTACTTATCTTTGGGATGTGAGAGGAAACGAAAAATTCAGGTAGACACACGGCACATGCACAAATTCCAGACAGGCAGTAACAGGGCCAGGGACTGAAATGTGTGTTGTTGTTTTATTGGACACCATTAACATGAAGTGCCATTGGTAGAGATGCATAGAAAATAACAATACAGTATCTGTACAATAAAACAAGAAAGGCTACAGTATAAAAATACAGCACTTCCACATACCAGGAGAAGCTTGAATGAATCAGTGACTTAAGCTTTGATAAGCAAGTGTAAGGTTCTCCTTTACTCTGGATTTCTTTCCACATGCCAAAGACTTTATAGAAGTGTCCAAGTGTATGAGAGCAAAGCTAAACATTTTACTGCAACTCCCTTCACAAGTATGATGACAAATCAAAATGGTTCACTGCAATACTTTTGACCTTCTTCTTGTTTATCAAAGCTTTCACATTTCCGGGAGTGGATTTCCGATTCCTGCAATGTGACCTCTTACTGGACTCAAAAAGTTGTTTGACACATAATTTTCCTATAGTAACTTTGTTAATGTCTAATTGCAATAGATACAATTTGTGAATTACAAACACAAAATATTTTGTAATTTTTAATAACTGAAGTTAAATGCTGAACAAATACATATTTTTTCTATAAATACAAAAGGAATAAAGGGAAATGTAAAGATTCAAAAAGCAGTTGCTTATAATAATAATGTTCTCCAAAATCCTTCACTGACAGAGATCCACAGTCATGCAAAAGTTGTTTAAGTACATTTAAGTTGCATGAAGATGTTCTCCAAAATCCACCAATTACAAATCTCCATAGATACACAAATTAGATTTACTGTAAATATGGCGAAAAAGAATTGTGCTAAACAAAATCCTTTGCTAATAAAGACCAATCTTTTTCCATAGCCTCCTGTCCTCTGCATCTTGCTCTGTTACACTCACCACCTGCATGTCTTCTCTAACCACATCCATAAAAGTCCTCTTAGGCTTTTCTCTTTTCCTCTTACCTGGCAGTTCCATATCCTTAGCATCCTTCTCCCAAAATACCCAGCATCTCTCCTCTGCACATGTCCACACCAGCGCAATCTCGCCTCTCTGACTTTGTCTCCCAACCATCCAACTTGCACTGACCCTCTAATGTACTCATTTCTTATCTTATCCATCCTTGTCATGCCCATTGCAAATCTTAGCATCTTAAACTCTGCTACCTCCAGCTTTGCCTCCAGCTTTCTAGTCAGTGCCACCGTCTCCAACCCATATAACATAGCTGGTCTCACTACCGTCCTGTAGACCTTCCCTTTCACTCTTGCTGATACCCGCCTGTCACAAATTACTCCTGACACTCTTCTCCACCTATTCCACCCTGCCTGCACTCTCTTTTTCACCTCTCTTCCACAATCCCCATTACTCTGTACTGTTGATCCCAAGTATTTAAACTCATCCACCTTCGCCAACTCTACTCCTTGCATCCTCACCGGTCCATTGATCTCCCTCTCATTTACACACATGTATTCTGTCTTGTTCCTACTGACCTACATTCCTCTCCTCTCTAGAGCATATCTCCACCTCTCCAGGGTCACTTCAACCTGCTCCCTACTATCGCTACAGATCACAATGTCATCAGCAAACATCATAGTCCACGGGGACTCCTGTCTAATCTCGTCTGTCAACCTGTCCATCACCATTGCAAATAAGAAAGGGCTCAGAGCCGATCCCTGATGTAATCCCACCTCCACCTTGAATGCATCCGTCACTCCTACCGCAAACCTTACCACTGTCACACTTCCCTCGTACATATCTTGTACAACTCTTACGTACTTCTCTGCCACTCCCGACTTCTTCATACAATACCACAGCTCCTCTCGAGGCACCCTGTCATATACTTTCTCCGGGTCCACAAAGATGCAATGCAGCTCCTTCTGGCCTTCTCTATACTTCTCCATCAACATCCTCAGAGCAAACATCACATCTGTGGTGCTCTTTCTTGGCATGAAACCATACTGCTGCTCACTAATCATCACCTCCCTTCTTAACCTAGCTTCCACTACTCTTTCCCAAAACTTCATGCTGTGGCTCATCAGTTTTTCCCCCTGTAGTTATTACAGTCCTGCACATCCTCTTATTCTTAAATATCTGCACCAGTACACTTCTTCTCCACTCCTCAGGCATCCTCACACTTTCCAAGATTCCATTTAACAATCTGGTTAAAAAACCCACTGCAAATATCTCCTAAACACCTCGATGCTTCCACAGGTATGTCATCTGGACCAACGGCCTACCATTCTTTATCCTCTTCATAGCTGTTCTTACTTCCTCCTTGCTAATCCATTGCACTTCCTGATTCAATATCTCTCCACTTTATTCAGCCTACTCACTCTCTTATTCTCTTCATTCATCATCATCTCAAAGTACTCTTTTCATCTTCTCAACACACTCTCCTCACTTGTGTGTATGTTTCCATCTTTATCCTTTAGCACCCTAACCTGCTGCACACTTTTCCCTATTTAGTCTCTCTGTCTAGCCAATCGGTACAGGTCCTTTTCTCTCTTCTTAGTGTCCAACCTCTCATGCAACTCATCATACACCTTTTCTTTAGCCTTCACCACCTCTCTCTACACCTTACACCTTATTTCCTTGTACTCCTGCTTCTTTCTGCATCTCTCTGATTATCCCACTAATTCTTTGCCAACCTCTTCCTCTGTATACTCTCCTGTATATCCCCATTCCACCACCAGATTTCCTTTTAATCTTTCCTTTGTGCAAATGTCACGCCAAGTATCCTTCTTGCTGTCACACTTACTACTTCTGCTTTAGTTGCCTACCTGTCTGGTAACTCTTCACTACCACCCAGTGTCTGTCTTACCTCCTCCCTAAACTCAACCCTGCAGTCTTTCTTTTTCAGCTTTCACCATTTGATCCTTGGCCCTGCCCTCACTCTCCTCCTCTTCTTGATCTCCAACATCATCCTACTGACAGCCATCCTATGCTGCCTAACTACTCTTTCCCATGCCACCATTTTGTATTCTACAATCTCCTTTAGATTGACCCTCCTGCATAGGATATGATCTACCTGTGTACATCTTCCTCCACTCTTGTACATCACCCTGTGTTCCTCCCTCTTCTGAAAATACATATTAACCACAGGCATGCTCATCCTTTTTGCAAAATCCACTACCATCTCACCTTCTGCATACCTCTCCTTGGCACCATACCTACCCATCACCTCCTCTATTCCCTTCACCAGAATGTCCATTGATATTCTGCTCCAATCACCACTCTCTCTCCCTTGGGTGCACTGTCCATCACTTCATCCAACTCACTCCAGAAATCTTCTTTCTCATCCATCACACACCAAACTTGAAGGGCATATGCACTAACAACATTCATCATCACACCTTCAATTTCCAGCTTCATAATCATTACTCTGTCTGACACTCTTTTCACTTCCAAAACACTCTGGACATATTGTTCCTTCAGAAAAACCCCTACCCCATTTCTCCTCCCATCCACACCATAATAGAACAACTTAAATCCACCTCTGATTCACCTGGCCTTACTCCCCTTCCATTTAGTCTCTTGAATGCACAATATATCAACCTTCCTTCTGTACATCCTTACCAGTCATACTGCCAGCATTCAAAGTTCCTACCCTCACTTCCACTCTCTTTACCTTCCTTCTGTCCTCCTGCCTCTGGACCTTCCCTGTCTTCTTCTCCTTCTTCGACCAACAGTAGCCTGATTTCTGCCAGCACCCTGTTGGATGACAGTACTGTTGGCTGGCATTGTTAACCAGGCCCTCAACCGATCCGGTATGAAAATCTGTATTGTTGTGATATATTGATCTGGCGAAATTTTGCACTGGATGCCCTTCCTGACGTAACCCACTCCATTTATCCGGGCTTGGGACTGGCACAAAGAAACAGACTGGTTTGTGTATTCCCTGTGACTGGGTTTGTAATGTTTATAATGAGCCTCATAAAATAGAAAATTAGCACATACTATATTTAAATAGGAGGTGATTTTTTTTTTTCTTATAATAATCAAGCTTGTTATGTATTTAATATTGCTTATGTTACACCTGTGTTATGTTTTTAAATTAATGTGGTACAGATCAATAAAAGAAATAATTGTCCAGGAAGGTCTTGATACTGGCAATTTAATATGCTTAGCTTTAGAACAGAGTTCACAATGGGTAAGCATATCTAAGTAGTTTTTTCAGTAACAACTACACAACTCTAAAACATTTTCCTTTCGTTTACTTTTTACTAAGCTTGTTATTTTAAAAATATATACTTATATTCAAATACTACAGTATGAATTATTCTCAATCAGAAAACCATAACAACTAATTAAAGTTATTTATTTATAGCAAGTTATAGAAGTTTTTTATCTCCTTATTTTGGTTCTTAAAGACTTACTTGTTAGTTTAATTGGCAACTTTAAATTTGCCCAGCGTCATGGTGAGACATCTAGGATTAGTACCTGCCTTAACTTTCTAATACTGCCAGGATTGGCTTTGGCGTCTTGAGAGTTTACACTCTGAGTACCCTGAAAAATGGACATTTAGAGTTCTGACATCTAGCCATTCATGTCAATAAGGAATACAGTTTAGTAGCACCAGTACAATCAATTGAAAAGAAATACTGGAGAGAAAGTTGTAAGAATGGACAAGCATTATGGAAGATAGAGGATTGAAGATAAATATGATGAAGCCAGAATATATGAGGCTTAATCGTGATCAGATGTGATGGTGTGAGTTGGCTTCACGTTCCCCCTTCCCTTTGGGAGCCTCTTTAACCCGCCACCATCAATAATCATAACGAAGATCAGCTAAACACATGCATCTACACCACAGACCACTTATCACATAATGATTCAGAAGTTAGCCTGCAGGTAGAGCTATTGAAAACAGAGGATACATTTAAATATCCAGGATCAGTGGTAGCCTGAGATGGAAAACTAGATACAGAGATAAAACATAGAGAGCAGTATGGATGGAATAATTGGAAGAAGGTATCAGGAGTAGAGTGTGATCAAAGAATTAAGGTGAAGGTTAACGGTAAGGTTTTAAAAACAGTGGTAGAACCAGCAATGATGTGGTGTATAGAGTTGAGAAATGGAGAGCAGGAGAAGAAGTTAAATGTGGCGGAAATGAGAATGCTGAGATGAATGTGTGGAGTTACAAAAAAGAACAGAATAAGAAATAAGACAATCCGATGTTCAATGAAAGTGGTAGAAATATCTAAGAAAGCACAGAAAGGTAGGTTGAAGTGGTATGGACATGTGATGAAGAGAGACAATGAATATGTGGGCAAAAGAGTGATGGGAATGGAAGTACATGAGAAGAAAAAACAAGGGAGTCCAAAGTAGAGGTGGATGGATAAAGTACAAGAAGATTTGAAGGAAAAGGGCTTGACTGGAGAGGAGGTGAAGGATTGAACAGTTTGGAGAAGGATGATCAAGCACATCAACCCCACATAGAAGTGGGAAATGAAGAAGAAGAAGAAGCCACAGTATAATCAAACTACTGTAAATAGCAGGAACTACTGAAACTATTAAAAAAGGAGACGATTAAAAACCTGGAGAATATAGGCACTGTCTTCAGAAATGATGAGGTCTCATGACTTAATTTAGGAAGAGAGTACCAAAGAGAAGAAGGAACAAAGCTGTGTAAGCAATTGCATGGGGTCTTGTAATAGATTTTGAAATTCAAAGGAAGACTCAGAACGTATCAGTTTTATAACAGGTGTATATAACGTAAGCAATGGACAGGGACATTCCCAAAATCCTTTTCCTTGAGGGATAAAACCAAGTAACAAAGCACAAAGGTCTAGTTTGTCAGCCTCATATTGTTTCATAATTATTGTGCAGCAGTTTTTATTGCAGCTGTGTTATTATTATGTAATGATAATCACAAGATATCATTATTATGATAGGGGATATTAATGCTAAAGAAGGTCAACAAAGAGGTGGTTATTTCGTCAGGGCAGTTGGATTAGGAAACAAAACTAAGAGAGATTCATAAAATGATGTCATTTAAATAACCAGATAGTGACAGATGGTTTAAGCAGATTGTTGACTTGAAGAAGTCTAGACAATTGGTAACTCAATTAAATAGACTACATTACAAACAAATGTTTCAGAAATGCCATGTCACAGTCATATCCAGGTGCGGACCATAAGAGTGATCATTTTACAGTGATAAACGAGCTGTTGGCCAAACTAAAGCTTCTAAAGAAGCTTAAGGGTAATATGAAATTAAACCAACTTGACAGTGAATAACAGGTTAGATGCTTTGGTAGTGGAGAACATATAAATTTGGTTGTAGTTTAAAAAGGCAGTGGTGGATGTGTCTAATGAAGCAATGGCAAAACCAAGAAAAATGAAGAGGAAGAAAACTTGGTTGACAAGTGATGTTATGGATTTTATGAAGTAAAACAAAAAAAATAAAATAATCGCACCAAAGAACAGTGCCAAATGTAAAACACTGAGCAAAGATATCTAGCAAAAATGTAGAGAAGTGAAAATTAATCGAAACTGAAAAACTCTGCCAAAGTGTAAATTCTAGTACATCTACTAGGTGTTTGAAGGAGAAGCTGGACTGATACTCATGGCAAAGGATAAGTTACTGGCTAGGTGGTCTGAATACATTGCTGACTAGTGGAAGAAAGCAATAATTCCTAAAAATATACAAAAGCCACTGAATATAAAATTGTAAGTCAAAGAAGCAGTGGGGAGAATGAAAAGAACAAGGCCTAAGGAAATCAGATGCCATTGCTTCAGAAATAATTAGAATACTTTGGATTGGAAATGCTGACATATTTCCTAAGGAAAGAAAAGCTTGAATTCCTTGCAATTACAGGGAAAATTTAAATGAAAGAAAAACTGGGTTTGGCAGAAAATGACATTCATGAGTTAGATCAAGGGATGCATAGGTAAAATCTTTGAGGAGCTTATCAGAAATCCTCAGTATAGAGTCAGAAAGAAGACCATGACGCTAACATATTTGTGGTGCTCTTTAAGCAAAATTGAGTTTAGCATTCATTACACCTCCCGTTGAAGAGATGCTTCATCAGGGGATGGAACTAACCTTTTGGCCTTGTCAATCCACTGGCCATCTACACAAATGAAGAACAGTTGTTGTACAAACAGGACAATTTCATTTCAGAGGTTGAAACTCAGGAATGTTCCTTTGAATTTTTCCATCAGCCTTGCAATTAACTTGTACATCAGGGAATGATCCTGCATTTTGTTTTCTCACAGTGGTGCTGTAGCTGCGGTGGATGGGGCAACTTTCTTCCCTTTAGATATTTGTCAAATAATTCTAACTTCAAGCAGAAGACTTAAACAAGTTCCTACATGTATGCATTGGCCTTATTCTTGCCTTCAAATTGTAAACTGAGCTGATTTATGCAATTATGTCACACAAATAATGAGCAAATGCCATTCCTTTGCTGTCATTTAGAAAATTCAGAAAGGTGTTGGCCTATTGACTTTGCCTGCTGAATGAAAATAAGAACACTGCGTTCAACACATATCCCTTGCTAAATCAGTACACATCATTATGCAGCAACACTTTGTGATGCTCAGCTAACATTTCCTCCAGCAGGGTTCTGGAGAGGTGATGTTGCAGATTGAAACTCTTTAAAATGAAGCATACAAGCCTCATCTTTTTATCCATGACATCTTTCCTTTTCCCATACATAAAAGACTAACACTAGATGAGGCATTCAATGTCATTTTCCAAGCCATTTGCATTCATAAACAAAAAGTGCCATTGCGGCTGGAATAAATTTACATCAGCAACTGGAAATTAAACATTATTTTTTTATTTCATATTTGACATTTTCTTGTTTATTTATTTGAATTGTTTTTGCAGTTATTCTTGTTATTATTTATCACTTATGTGTTATTATCTTTGTAGTTCTTTTGAGACCTCTTATTAGTTATGTAAGAGCCATTTGCTAGTTATTTAGGTTATGTCAAGTAGACAGAAGTATTTGCTTAGTTACGTTAAATGTTGGCCTATAAAAAAAGTGCATAGTCTAAGAGGGGTTCTTAGAACCCCACAAGTTGAACTGAATTGGTATATTCTAATTGTTTCTTGTCCCTCCAACCATAGATTAGTCTCAGTTAGTGATCTGCCTTGCCATAAGTAAGGCATTGAGGGCACACGGTTTCACAACATGCTCTGTTGTATGTGCAGCGGCGTACATATAAAACGTACTGAAGGTGAAGTAAAGCATCTTTTAGTATAAAAAACAACTGAAGTTTAACAAGAAAAGTCTAAGTTTAGAGAAGAGACATTTTGTTCCCATTTGTTTTTCTTTTTATTCTACGGGTGTAACAACCTTTTTTCTTTATTGTTGTGTGGACTGTTTACTTTGATTTTTCACTAAACCTTTTAAAATGAACTTTTGGACTGAGAGATTTCTTTTGGCATGTTTTTGACCCATGCTTGATCCTGCCTTACCTATTAGCAGCTACAAGTTATATAATAATAAGTAATAAGACATGCAATATGTCCTATGTCCTGTTTTGACTCTTTCAATTTTATTCCTATATACAGTATGTGGAACATAAATATTGAAGGA
Organism: Erpetoichthys calabaricus; assembly: GCF_900747795.2. Lineage (NCBI taxonomy): Eukaryota > Metazoa > Chordata > Cladistia > Polypteriformes > Polypteridae > Erpetoichthys > Erpetoichthys calabaricus. The sequence continues at coordinate 101,250,709 of NC_041400.2, read as the reverse complement.
AGCATACAGAAGATTTATGAATTGTGTGAAAACAGCGGGAAAATAGGTTATAGGAATCCTGATTTTGTTAGTATACAAAAACAATGCAAAATATGCATATTTTTTTACTTTTCATAATATTTTTTTCCAGATATTCCTAGAAAAGTACATTATACATTATGTAGCATCGCAATTACTAATCAGTTCTCTCCACTGATTCAATAATATTGGTCATTTTAGATCTTAAGTACTTGATTGTCTAACTTACTGGGTAATATTGTCATGTAACCAGTAGTCTTGCTGGGCCATGCGTGATTCTCAAATGAGAATACATGTCTGAGGACAACTCATCAAAAAGTTTATGGTAAATAGCAGTGAACTCCTCCACTGAAAAGTCTCCACCGACAGGGCATCTTCTTAAAACACCTGTCCCCCGTTTCTCCAGTCCATGCACGTTAAATCGCTGGGGTTTCCGGGTGAGAACAAAAGAAACTGAACAAAAGACCTGACACTGAAAGAAAATGAAAAGTTATAATTGTTGTTATCAATGCAGGAGTTCCGTACATGGTAACAGAAGCTTTGCTTTTTGCACATTGTAATGAGCACTGTGACAGGAGAGACAGACAGACATGTATGTAGACCACTGCAGGCATTTAGCTCCATGCATTTAAGAAGTGCTTCTATCTGCTATACCTTTCTGTCATTTTGGCTACTGCATCACTATATGGCAAAACATCAGGAAACAGAGTTTAGATAAGTGTTGTTGTCCATGTATTTATGACAGGTTAAAATTCTGCAGCTATATTCTGGTATGACATGTTAAGCATTTTCAAATAGACATTAATGTTAACTTCCTTTAGTTATCTGTTTAGACGTGCTGGCAGAAGCTGGATATTGTATAGCTTTGTCCTTACTTATACAGGTGTCTTTAGGCAGATTTACTGATCTGAGTGTTTAGAGTGCTGAAATCTGCATCTCCTGTGGCTTTTTGTTATCAACTCTCTTAACAGCAGTACTTTTCACTTCCTTTTGATAGGGAGTGTCACATCATTTACTTTTAATGCATTTTTGCAATTCATATTTTCACGAACTTAGATGCCAATTCATTCAACCTTACATTGACTCCAACATTATTATCCTAACTGAATCACAGAGCATGCACACAGTACTTGTGACAATGTTCATTCACTTTTACACAAGTCCATAGAGGCCTTTGAATGCCAAAGTATAATCTGATATTACAAAAAGAGTTTTCCCTTGCAACAGGTTATGTTTCTTTTTTTACACCTACAATGTTCTCTCTGCAAACACAATAATATTTATATGTTTATTTGTTGTTTTGTTTTTTTGGAGACTTTTACTGTAGACTATTTAGTGCAATCAGAGGCTGGCTATCTGTCAGTTCTGATTTACAGGTGTACCACTGCTCTTTACAGTTCAAAGTTACTGCCCCAAATTCTTACCTGCATTTACTAATCAACATGCAAACATTTCACAAATCTCTGCACCACAATTAGTGACTTATGCTGCATATTAATATCTGGTATTTATTTTTACTTTGAAATGTATTGTTTTTTTTGTCATTGCTGGGTCTTCACTGTAACTTGTACTTGTATTTTTTAATATTTCTTCACAAGTGGGAAGAACAACAAATATTTTTTATTGTGCTATAAGGTATATTGACAGTAAATTAAATTGAACTGAACCTGAAGCTGTTATATTTTGCAATTGCTGACCCATCCAAACCATACAATATAAATATGCTTGGCAAAATCTAGTTGAAGTTTTAATCACAGGAGTATTGAAGCAGTTCTTCTCTACCTTTCTGTCTGCTCTTCCTATCAGGAGTGATCTACAATAATGCCATTACACACACATAAACCAAACCAAATTACCTTCCCATTCAGGGAACAGCTAAAGAAGAAAGATTTTCTCATTTCAGCATTGCTTTATTTAAAAAGATAAGCACATTATTATTACTGCCTGTGTGATTCCACCCTGTGTGGCCCTTGAACAAGGCCCTTAACCTATAATTCCTTGGCATGACGTTAACCTGCATCCAGCAGGAAGACCCGCTTGCAGGGAAAACTTGGCACTCAAGCCACCATAAAAAAATCTCATACTGTTCCATTCCATTCAAACTAGTGTTGTGCTGAGGTGTCACCTGTTGCATGGCTTCACTTGGGTCCTAATTTGGGATCCTGAGTTGGGTGCAGCAACACACTGTATCAATGCACGTTCCCAACCTCTACCTACCTCTAAATACTCTTATAAAAAATTACAATGTGGTTTTTGATCATTACATACTGAAAGATGTCTATATAGAAAAGCCATGTTTCCACAGCACACTTATATAGCACCTAATCTTCAACATTACTAATACATTCAAACATGTTGGCTCTTATTTTTTCAGCTCCTGCAGAAGTAGACTAGCTAGGAATTGAGAATCACTTTTACATTCTCTAATAAAGCATTTACCCTGCAGTATGTGCTATACACAATAAAAAGCATTGATTCTAATAAAAAAAAATACACTTGGATAGACCTAATGTGTTTTTGCAATGCATATTGACATTTTTAATATATATTTCAGTATTCTTATAGTTAAGACCTTGTAGAATTTGAATCGATTTGAAGCGTATGGTAAGAGTTTTATAGTAATGCTTAAATGTGTGAAAAATCCCATTGGAAAACTATAGACGCGAAAGAATAGACCCACCTACCCTGCTGAATGATAATTTAACAATCAAGCTTAGATGAGAGAGGTGACCATCTACTGTATTGTACTGTAAATGGCTCATAAAGCAGCATGGAAGATCACTGTTGGCAGTTACTCTAAACAAGAAAGGGCAGCACCTTCCTGTGTTTCCTTCCTATGCTTTAAGGGCTGTTACTGTAGAGCAAGTTCTCAGGTTCAGTCGTGGAGACCCCTGTGACTGCAGATTTTTGTCCCAACCAATTTTGCAATCAGTGAGTTATTTTATATTTAATTAATCTCATTATTTAATTAGCCACTGTTCTTTTCATTCTTATTTTGCATTCAGAAAAGTGCAATACTATGAGGTTTATGTATACTTAAAAGAAACAAGTATTTTTGCTATATCTTTCAATGTTTGACTCTGTGTTGTCATTTTCTTTTTAGTTCACTTTTTCTTAGATGTTCTTTGCACTTTTAATTGTATCTGACTACTGACAATGATGAGATGAGCAGACACCATTGCAAACACTGAATGTTAATAGGAAGATATTTCACTATTACCCAAGTATGTGCTTGTTAGTAAATAGTAGCTTGAATAATCAGAATATTAAAAAAATTAAAAAACAAAAATAATGAATTCTTATATCAATCTAACATGATTCTTGCTTAATTCTGTAAATATTTACCCTATCCAGTTTGTAATTATTGGCTTGATACCAAAAAAGGAACATAAATTGGGAATTAACAGCTTTCTTAATTAAGATTGGAGTCTAATTAAAACCAGAAGCTGGATGGGATGAAAATCTGCAAAGAGCCCTGGGACTGAACTTGAGAACTACTGCTTTGAATTTACCTTTGGATTAGAACACCTCCTTTTTATTCATTTCACTCCCTGTCAGACAGTACGTGGTCTACCACCTAAACACTGACACTCTGTGCTTGCTCATGCAAATGAGTTTCAAGTACTAGAGAGATGTACTAGGTATACAGTACTTTAATTTAAGTTTAATTTTTTTTTTAACATGTGGCTAGAAATCAACATTCCCTAAACTTAAAGAAACGACTGAAGTTTAAAAACAAGTGTTTAAAGTTTCATCATTTTAGTCTTTGAAGAATTAAATTATTGCCTTAATTTGAAATGATAGGAACCCTACAGCACTTTGGCATCCATACACTTTATCTGCCTTAATATGTAAAGCCACATTGTCATCTGTAAGTCTTTATTCTAAGGCAGTGGCTTTAGTGTGAAGTGAATTTAGAAAAGCACAGAAGTGCAAATTTTACATTTATAAGACTTTTGGCAATATTTTCATTTTTGCTGCACTTTTATATGCTTAACCCTTTTTTTCACACTGATTTCCCTTTTTCTGTGTATTTTTCCCCTTATTTTTATACTAATAATGACAATTAACATTGAGCAAAGCTGTGCAGACACTTGGACCAACAACATTGAATGCCCACAGACTACAACTACTCTACCGTCAGACTCACTAACATGTGTCATTAGTAGATAATGAACTAAATAACCTGAACACCTGAAAAAGTAGAATAAAAGTAGGATGTAAATATCATAAACCAAGTTAAAAAACACTAAATTATTACCATCTAACATTCATAAATGCTTTACATACTCTAATAAAAATTTGGTCACTCAAGTCTGTGCACCTTTGGGATACATGAATAGAACCAGATTATCAGGAGAAATATGTGCTTATAAAAGGAGAGAAATCCACAGGATGTGTCTAGACTAGGATTCAGTCCCAGAACAGACTAATTCACCTGATGACTTTGTATTTGAGATATTAAAAGACTGAGCAACAATGTTAGGGTAGTAGACTGAACTGGGTCCCAAAACCTAACCAGAGCACCCTGTTACATATACAATTAGTGCCTAGTGTTGCTAATTAGACTAGCCAATTAGAAGCCAGTTTCTCTCCCTAATAATGATTGTACTATAAACTTTTAGATTTACGTTTTAGAGCCATTGGAAGCACATAGGTAGCTAACAGGCTCAGAAATAAGCTGATGTGATATTGCTTATACAAAACAGCACTCCTTAATGGTAGTATAAAATGTTCAGTATTGTGCTCGATGGGTTTGTCTGAAGGCAATATTTTGTGCTGGCAATTGTATTTACTCTTTGTCTGAAAGGAAACAATCACTGTTAAGTATAAAACCTGTGCTCATTTAATATTAAATTGATTTTACTCTGGCATAATGTATTATTCATAACTGCATTTTTCTCAGTCTTTTGGTATTTTGTTTACATAAATGCTATTGTGTTGTGATTGGAAATGAAGAGCATCTATTTTTAATATCAGCTGACGAAAACTATGGAGGGAAGAAAAATGGCTGTTTGTGCAGATTTGTAGCAAGGCCCCTCATCCTTGTGTACTATAAAACATGTTATCTATATATTTTTTTTGGATTTATACTTTTCAGTTTACTTGATAACAATATGCCACTTCAAGAAGCTAATATGTAAAAAATGTATTTATATATACATATACAGTCATATGAAAAAGTTTGGGAACTCTTCTCAGCCTGCATAATAATTTACTTCACTTTCAACAAAAAAGATAACAGTGGTATGTCTTTCATTTCCTAGGAACATCTGAGTACTGGGGTGTTTTCCGAACAAAGATTTTTAGTGAAGCAGTATTTAGTTGTATGAAATTAAATCAAATGTGAAAAACTGGCTGTGCAAAAATTTGGGTCCTCTTGTAATTTTGCTGATTTGAATGCCTGTAACTGCTCAGTACTGATTACTTGTAACACCAAATTGGTTGGATTAGCTCGTTAAGCCTTGAACTTCATAGACAGGTGTGTCCAATCATGAGAAAAGGTATTTAAGATGGTCAATTGCAAGTTGTGCTTCTGTTTGACTCTCCTCTGAAGAGTGACAGCATGGGATCCTCAAAGCAACTCTCAAAAGATCTGAAAAGAAAGATTGTTCAGTATCATGGTTTAGGGGAAGGCTACAAAAAGCTATCTCGGAGGTTTAAACTGTCAGTTTCAACTGTAATGAATGTAATCAGGAAATGGAAGGCCACAGGCACAGCTGCTGTTAAACCAGGGTCTGGCAGGCCAAGAAAAATACAGGAGCGGCATATGCGCAGGATTGTGAGAATGGTTACAAACAACCCACAGATCACCTCTAAAGACCTCCAAGAATATTTTGCTGCAGATGGTGTATCTGTATATCGTTCTACAATTCAGCGCAATTTGCACAAAGAACATCTGTATGGCAGGGTGATTAGAAAGAAGCCCTTGCTGCACTCACGCCACAAACAGAGTTGCTTGTTGTATGCAAATGCTAATTTAGACAAGCCAGATTCATTTTGCAACAAAGTGCTTTGGACTGATGAGACAAAAATTGAGTTGTCTGGTCTTAACAAAAAGCGCTTTGCATGGTGTAAGAAGAACACCGCTTTCCAAGAAAAACACCTGCTACCTACTGTCAAATTTGGTGGAGGTTCCATCATCATGTGGGACTGTGTGGCTAGTTCAGGGACTGGGGCTCGAGGGTCGGATGAATTTAACCCAATATCAACAAATTCTTCAGGATAATGTTCAAGCATCAGTCACAAGGTTGAAGTTGCGCAGGGGTTGGATATTCCAACAAGACAATGACCCAAAACACAGTTCAAAATCTACAAAGGCATTCATGCAGAGGGAGAAGTACAATGTCCTGGAATGGCCGTCACAGTCCCCTGACTTGAATATCATCGACAATCTATGGGATGATTTGAAGCAGGCTGTCCATGCTCAGCAGCCATTAAATTTAACTGTACTGGAGAGATTTTGTAAGGAAGAATGGTCAAAAATACCTCCATCCAGAATCCAGACACTCATCAAAGGCTATAGGAGGCGTGTGGAGGCTGTTATATTTGCAAAAGGAGGCTCAACTAAGTATTGATGTAATATCTCTGTTGGGGTGCCCAAATTTATGCACCTGTCTAATTTTGTTATGATGCATATTGCATATTTTCTATTAATCCAATAAACTGAATGTCACTGCTGAAATACTACTGTTTCCATAAGGCATGTCATATATTAAAAGGAAGTTGCTACTTTGAAAGCTCAGCCAATGATAAACAAATATCCAAAGAATTAAGAGGGGTTCCCAGGGGTTGTATATAAGCTACATGTGGTCATCGTGACAAAAAACAACTCAAAGACTCCCTAGCAGTTTTACTATATTTGTGAACTTGGAGAGGCATGAACTAACTCTTAAGAATTACCCTAGAGCTGAGGACGTTGGCGCACCAGTGCTTGCTGCTCCACTGGCTTTTGTAAGAAGATACAGGCGATATCATATCTGTATTGCTGGCATATAAATCCTATTAATCTTTGTCTCAAGAAAATGCCTCCAGATAGAAAATGTCCTCTGTTGCTGAGGTGTTTCACTTGCATGTTGTTAAGCCACGGCGTTTGCTTCCTTTCAACATTGCATCCCTTCATCTGTGTCACGACTATTTCTAGGTGTTCTGCCATTTTATAGTTACTAATCAATATTTCTGAATGGGTTGGAACCTTTGACCACAAATACAATGGCAAAAGAAAAGCTGTAAAGCCAGTTGTAGGACAAACAGAAACTGAACAATTGCTTGAATCAAGCGATAGTGATGCCAATGTGAATTAATCATCAGACATTGACTTCTTCTTCTTCTTCTTTCAGCTACTCCCATTAGGGGTTGCCACAGCGGATCATCTTATTCCATATCTTTCTGTCCTCTGCATCTTGTTCTGTCCTCTCTCACCACATCCGTAAACCTTCTCTTAGGCCTTCCTCTTTTCCTCTTCCCTGGCAGCTCTATCCTTAGCATCCTTCTCCCAATATACCCAGTATCTCTCCTCTGCACATGTCCAAACCAACACAATCTCACCTCTCTGACTTTGTCTCCCAACCGTCCAACTTGCGCTGACCCTCTAATGTACTCATTCTAATCTTATCCATCCTCGTCACGTCCATTGCAAATGTTAACATCTTTAACTCTGCTACCTCTAGCTTTGTCTCCAGCTTTCTAGTCACTGTCTCCAACCCATATAACATAGCTGGTCTCACTACCATCCCGTAGACCTTCCCTTTCACTCTTGCTGATACCTGTCTGTCACAAATTACTCCTGACACTCTTCTCCACCCATTTCACCCTGCCTGTACTCTCTTTTTCACCTCTCTTCCACAATCCCCATTACACTATACTGCTGATTCCAAGTATTTAAACTCATCCACCTTCGCCAACTCTACTCCTTGCATCCTCACCGGTCCACTGACCTCCCTCTCATTTACACACATGTATTCTGTCTTGTTCCTACTGACCTTCATTCCTCTCCTCTCTAGAGCATATCTCCACCTCTCCTGGGTCTCCTCAACCTGCTCCCTACTATCGCTACAGATCACAATGTCATCAGCAAACATCATAGTCCACAGGGACTCTTGTCTAATCTCGTCTATCAACCTATCCATCACCATTGCAAATAAGAAAGGGCTCAGAGCCGATCCCTGATGTAATCCCACCTCCACCTTGAATGCATCCGTCACTCCTACCGCAGACCTTACCACTGTCACACTTCCCTCGTACATATCCTGTACAACTTTTACGTACTTCTCTGCCACTCCCGACTTCTTCATGCAATACCACAGCTCCTCTCAAGGCACACTGTCATATACTTTCTCCAGGTCCACAAAGACGCAATGCAAATCCTTCTGGCCTTCTCTATACTTCTCCATCAACATCCTCAGAGCAAAAATTGCATCTGTGGTGCTCTTTCTTGGCATGAAACCATACTGCTGCTCACTAATCATCACCTCACTTCTTAACCTAGCTTCCACTACTCTTTCTCAAAACTTCATGCTGTGGCTCATCAAGTTTTTCCTCCTGTAGTTATCACAGTCCTGCACATCCCCCTTATTCTTAAATATCGGCACCAGTACACTTCTCCACTCCTCAGGCATCCTCTCACTTTCCAAGATTCCATCAAATAATCTGTTTAAAAAGTCCACTGCCTTCTCTCCTAAACACCTCCATGCTTCCACAGGTATGTCATCTGGACCAACAGCCTTTCCATTCTTCATCCTCTTCATAGCTGTCCTTACTTCCTCTTTGCTAATCTGTTGCACTTCCTGATTCACTATCTCCACATCATCCAACATCTTCTCTCTCTCGTTTTCTTCATTCATCAGCCTCTCAAAGTACTCTTTCCATCAGTTCAACACACTCTCTTCACTTGTGAGTACGTTTCCATCTTTATCCTTTATCACCCTAACCTGCTGCACATCTTTCCCAGCTCGGTCCCATCACACATTGAAACAGACAGTGCAACTGGCACTGTCCAAGTTTCAGTGATATTTGTGTTTGGTGTCTACTTCATACTACTGCTGACAAGCCTGTGCCTACTTGTTGCTCTTTCATAAGTAACCCTATTATAAAGATGTCTGTTGATCATAATAATTGATGAGCGAACCCTGATGAATTTGTTTTGCCTCAAATTCGGCAAAATCTTGGAAATGTTTGCGAACTTTGCTGCATTCCACAAGATGCATTGAAGTCAATAGGGAAGGAGCATCTGAACAGGTTTAAAGTGGATAATAATGGTGCAATGATTTTTTAAGTATTCCTAAAGAGCTAGCAAAATGTCTGCTAACTATGCTGGACCAATTATTGTGGCCAAATATGTGATCTGAGCTATGAGGCAGCAGATCTAAGCACCACAGCACCTTGGCTCAGACAACAAGATTTAGATGGAACAAATGGGAAAGGGTAGTTGCTAGGTATTTGTAGTGGAGAAGGGCTAAGTGAGTTTTTCATGGGATGATTGTGCATTTTAGTGTATTTTTGTGGGGCAAATATAAAGTCACATTTTAAATAATAGCACTGTGCTCCTCTGTGGTGATGTGAATATTGGCAATAAACAGAATTGACTTTACTGGTGAACAACAGATTACATACAGAAGCGGTACAGGACACTTTAAGGGGCAATAATCCTTATTTTTCACCCTCAAAAAAACATTTAAACCCCCAAAACACTCTTTTTTTTTAGTTTTGCATTTTGAAATTGCAAAATCGCTTGCAAACTTAAATTTTTCCGCAAATCAAAACTTTCCCGTTGCGCTCATCAATACTCACAATGTGTTAACTTACTGAGTTGTGATTCAGGTACTTGAGATTAGAGCAGCAAGTGGGGGGAAACTAAGCAACATATGATTTGTGTTTCAACTGCCACAATTTTAAATTAGTCCTCAGCTTCCCATTCATTTTTTGAAATCACAGTATTATAAACTCATTTATTTGGTTTCATACTAATGTTTTCTTACTGGTTTAAGTATTTCTAAGCAGTCCTTCCAGTACTTTCCTTATTTCAACCATTCACAAGCATTCATCACAGCATCAAAACACACTACAGTACAGCTCAGCTGAAACATTTGGAAAGCATCTTAAATCCTTTTTAATTAAGACTTGATTGGTAATCATTTATCATGGGGCCAACAGAAAAGACAATACAGTAATAATGATCGTGTGCTATTAATTTGAAAATAACATTCTAGAATCCAGGAACCATAATTGTGGGTGTGTGGCGTATAAATTTTATTGTTATGTCTATGCTGTTTTCTCCACATACTTGCTATTAAATGAAACACTCATTAGGATAATGGATGACTTTGGTTAAGTGTACCCTACAATACAACATCCTATCCAGAGCAATTTCTGGCATGTAACAACAGCTACTGGGATAAGTTAGCAAGAATGACGAGTTTAGAAAATGAAGGGGTTAAGGTCTCAACCTAATTGGGGGAAGAATGTGTGTTTAATTGTCCTGTGATAGTAAATCAAAAAATTCAACAGTAAAAATAAGAACAAGGAGTAACTCTTCACATTGAACACTTTAATGAAACCAATTTAAATAAATCAATAGTCTTGAGCTAGAAATACATTATGTCAGTGTTAATGTTGTGATCAGAATTCTAACTAATTTGAATTTGGAGAAATACTGTCTTATTTCCTTTTCTTTCAATAGAAGCAAAATCATTTTTAACTATTGTAATATTATTCTGGTTCATAAATATGCTGTATTTTAATTTACAAATCTCTCCATATTTGAAAGTTTGTTTGTTGTATCTAATTTGTACCTCATGCATGAAAAAATGATCTGCTTAAAAGCTCTTGACAGTTGAACTGCTTGGGGTAGAAGATAAATGGATTATTTACTTCTTTTTATTTACAGGCATATTCCCATCAGGCCAATCGTTTAATACTCATCTGCATCTAGTTTAAAACCACTTTAACAAATTTCTTTTTAGCGTAAATTATAAAAAGATCTATTTTAGGGTCCTACTCTTTCAAATTTCTAGAAGGTATGTGATTTTACTGAATTTGCAGGTTTTTATTGATGTTTTGCAAAATAAATGAACCTGCTTTATTCTTTTTTAAAGTTTAAACCAGAAAAAAACTGATAGAATGAAATGCATTAAGCTCACTGCTAAGCACTTCCCACATTATAATATAATGCTGGCAATTCATTGTATTTTTACTGTAAATATTTGAGTGATGTGCTCATTAAAATCACTGGCGTGCTGTAAACTTAAAATAAACAGGACAAATTCCATTTATAGCATTGAAACATACAGTATCTAAATTAACATTGACCTATTATTGATCTAATATATTCTTACTATTTTCAAATGACATCTTGGCACCATTATGTAGTGGTGAGGCTTCTTTGTGGCCATTGTCATTTCGGATTGCTTTGACTTCGAGACCCTGCAGAAACCTGGACTACCACAGCCCTATAGTTCATTGAGCAAGTTTTGAGTATGGTTCTATATATATATATATATATATATATATATATATATATATATATATATATATATATATATATATATATATATATATATATATACATACATGCACATACTGTATGTACACATATGCACATACATGCACATATACATACACATATATAAACAGAAAGAGAGAGAGAGTGGTAAAGATATTGTAATGAACCAGTTGGGTGACAAAATGGAATAACACTCTTACTAAGTTGGTGGACCTTAAAGGGACTACTTGTTACGCAGCTGTAGAATTTGTGTCTTCTTCCTTCGCTGTCTTCTTACACTGTGGCTGTGCTTCTCTAACCCATGAGTGTGCCTTTCCCCACCTTGACCTTCTGCATTAGGCACTTGTGTTGATTCAGAGTTTTCCTCTGTTCATGTGGGATCCAAAGGAAACAACTCACTTGCTCCTGATCTCCATAAATTAATCCATGGTGGGGTCTTTCCCAAGACTTGCCATGAACCACATGCCAAGACTGATGGATTTTTTTAAAGATGAGCTTTATAAGCGTTTCTGTTTTCCATTAAAGTGCCCTCCCCTAATGCTCTGCACAGGTAAATTTCATAGGAGACTTCTCTACCCCTCTGACAATCATCAGGAACCTGGCAGGGTCTCTCTCTGTCTCTCTCAGATCCAGGAATCCAGCTTCCATTAGTTCAGTCTATGGATATTACAAGTTTCATTATTACATATACGCACATGCACACACAGAATTTATACTGTATATATAAGATAAAACATTGTACAGTGGAACCTCAGTTCACGAACGTCTCGGTACACGTACAAATCGATTTATGACCAAAAAGTTCGCCAAACTTTTGCCTCGGTTCACGACCACACAATCGGTATACGAACAAGCCAGGTTCCCTTTCGGTTTGTACATGTTCAGTCTCTCCCTGTTCATTTCCTGTGCAGTGAGCAAGAGAGAGCGAGAGCGCGTGACACCCACACGCACACACACAGGCAGCGAGAGAGAGCGAGCCGCGCACACACACACAGGCAACGAGAGAGATAGAGCCGAGCACACATACAGGAGCGCGCTAGAGAGACACACAAACAGGCGCTCCAGGCTCGCAAAAGAGAGAGAGAGAGCGAGAGAAGGAGGGATGCATAAGGTAGAGAAGGCTTGTTTTTGTTTTAAATTCTGTTTACAGTGATCGGTTCGTAGCCTGCATTGTTGCAATGTTACTTTTCTTGGTGGTTTATTAAATTACGGATTTTTCAAATGTTCATTTTTCCCCTGTGCTTAAAACTCATTAAAAAAAAGTGTTTTTAGTGAGCGGTTCCTAGCACTATAGCGTGAACTATTGCAGTGTTAGTTTTCTCTGTTGTTCAAGATTTTCTCAGTGTTATTCAATGTTTTTACATTTAGTTTACTATTACGCTGTGCATTGTATGGTATAATTAACTTTATTTGTGCTTAAAAATTTAAAAAAATATATATTTACATACAGTTCGTACAGTCTGGAACGGATTAATTGTATTTACATATAATCCTATGGGGGAAATTGTTTTGGTTCACGACCAAATCGGTTTACGACCAGAGTTTTGGAACGAATTATGGTCGTGAACCGAGGTTCCACTGTATTCTGAACTGAAATTTACAGTAATCTGGTTAGAGGCAGTAGAATAAGAATTAAAAATTAAAATGAGGCAAAAAGAGAAACAAGAAGAAAAGAAGAAAAGTTCAATGCTCTCAGTTTTACAATTAATGCTTTATTATCATCCATGAGCTACTTTTATGCATTGTATGTTTTGTGCATTCTGATTAGCTGATTTTCAAAATAACTAATTAAGCTGATAAAACTCTTGCAGTACTTTACAAATGCTGAGAAATTATTTGTTGAAGATGCTTAGGTCTTACTGCAACAATGTCCAATTCTTGCATAATACAGTTCTGCCTGATGTATTCAAGAATGTGTCCTGATGATAAAAGTGACTAAAAAATAATTGCATCCTGTCAAATGTAAAACCACTTTTCACTTAACATTTCTTTACACATATTTTCTTCACAATGTCCAGCAATGGCATACCTTTTAACTGTGCACTTTGTGAACCCTTCAAGGTATCATGTTTTAAAGCTGTCTGTTGTTCTGTTAAATGTCTTGCCTTTCCCACAGAAATGTCAGTAATCCAGTTTGATGAGTCATTGATTCAGGATGTCTATAACCTGGCCATCCATCCAGCTATGCACCCATCCTTTATAACATCTATTTAACCTAGCTCAGTACTGCAGAGATCACGGCCTATTCTTGCAGTATCATGCACAAAAAGGTAAATCATCCTGGATTGGGAACCAGTAATTACCTGAAAACCAATTATTTTTCTCACATGCATTGTATTATTAAATTTTCATAATAGTCTTGTGGGATTTCTCTGTGTTCTTGTTTCCTTTAAGGGACCCATGTTTGGAAAATAGTTGGTTTAGTATTATACATTTTTGCAGAAATCATTTTCTGCTGTTTTTCCCACCTTTTTAAAAAATGTTCCATTAGAGAGTTTAAAATTTATTCATTCCCTGAACAGAATTTCATTAAATCAATTTACAACCTAGATAAGTTTATTAGAGTTTTGGAATGGTGCAGTGGTCACCATTGCTACCTTGCAGGTTTCACTAGATTGGGTTCAAATCCTGGCCCTGACACTATCTGTGTGTTGTTTCAGGGGCTACATGGGTTGTTCTCCCTCACAACCCAAAAGTAAACTAAGGGCATATGTGAGTGAATTTAAATGTAGCAAGAAACCTTCTAGCTTTCCATCCAACACTGGTGTCTACTTTGCACCTGATGCTGATGGCATAGAATTTTGCTCTCTGATATTGGATTGCAGTATACGGTTTCAGGAGAATCAAGTTTAAATATTAATTTAAGTCTCTTTTTCCAGGGCTTAATTTTACACACCTTTTTCCTTATATTGTGACAAGAAATTAAGCATTCCAAATTTTGCAAAAAGAACTTTCCCCTATTTTCTTGGGGCCAAGCCTGCCACTGTGACCATTGTGATTTCAGATCAGGTCAGATTGGGGAGCATTCACTGGTATAGCGCATTGCTGTACCCACCACATGACGAAACAGCTCGGGATCCCAGTTGGCAACTCCCCCAGGCAGACACATGATCTAGTCCCACCCTCTGGAAAGGACCATCTATCTGCCACAGTCAGGTGTTACGTGGACATCCCCTTGGCCTGGTCCAGCTGCTCGGGTCCTCAACAGTGAGGATCCTACAAGCTGTATCACCCTCGGGAATCGCACAACATAGCCATAGTGCCGTAACTGATGCTCCCTCACAATGCAGGTAATGTGCCTCATTCAGGACTCCATGAGCAACTGGACATTCGACACAAAGTCAAACCAATGGTACCCAAGGATTCTCCAAAGAGACACAGTACCGAAGGAGTCCAGTCTTCATCCCAGGTCACTGGATAGCGTCCATGTCTCGCAACCATATAGCAAATCATGAATCACTAGGATTCTAAAGACTTGGACCTCCGTCCTTTTGCAAAGATAGCAGGATTGTCACACACCCCTTTCCAGCAACCTCATGAACCCCCTTGCTCTCCCAATCTGTTTACTGACTTCATAGGAAGAGTCACCAGAGATTTCAGTTCACATACAGTATATAAAGGGAAATGTAAGCGAGTTCTCAGAAAACAGAAATTTGATGCCTGAAAAATGGAGGGCACTAAAAAGTAGTAAATAGACACTCTAAAAGACAGGCTTTTCATCTGGGACTTCACGAGTGCCAAATGTACTGTACATAAGACTGCCAGCTTTCACATTGACGTCTTTCTGCCCTGACTCACCATATAATTCCCAGTTGTTCTAAGTAAATAGGGCCTCGAGAAGCTGACAGGAAGAAATATACATTTCTAGATATACTTCATGGTTGAATGAACAAAAGGATGTAACTGTGGGGGAAACAGAAAAGGACATAAGTCAATAGAAGAGTTTATTCATCAAATTGTTCCCATCTCATATATGTATACTTAACAAAGACTAACAATATGTGACATCATATGTGATGGAACACAAAAAATAAGTGAGAATGTGCCATTTGGTACAAAAGTTCCCCAAATGTAAAAGAATTAATTATTGGCTTGCCCTGCTCTAATGTTGTCCAGGTTCAGAGAAAATAGTCTTAACAAATTATATAAAAAATTAAATTCCTTTAAAAATAGAAAAGAGTTCCACTTTAATGTATACCTTTCAAGTTAAAAGAAATAAAGTGTTCAGTCATTCATCTGTGTCACTTATGTTTTGGGGGGCATCTTAGTGGAAAACTCACTCACAGAATAAATGCCAAGGAGGCCAAGGTATACAGAATCTTGGAATTATTACATAACACATACATGAGAGAGATAAATAATACCGTAAGAACACAAAAGTACCAAATGAATAAAAGAAAAACCACAACCCTTCTGCCTTTACAGGTGCTGACCACTTGTGTACCACAAAGCACTCGTTTTTCTTACCTTTCAGCAGTTTCTTTTCCCCAAAAACCTGATCTCTCTTCCTCCCTACCATGGGCTTATGGCTGTAATGATTTTAATCTGTGGAACTAATTTCTCAGCGTTCCTAGTGAACTGTTATGAACACAGATATCAAAGTATATATTAAACCTAAAAAGTCTGCAATTGAGTTAAAACAAGTTCAAGAAGATCCATGGGTCCTTTACATACTGTCCCACCTCCTGATTGACCCTGGTAGGAGATCATCATGTATATTATTATTTATCTTTTCTCCTCCCAGATTTACATAGTCATCTTTGTAATTGTAGACATACTGTATTATCTAACGACACACATTCCCCTTCCAGGCTAAATCTGGGAACAAATAATTGCTGGCACATTTTTTAAAGGCACACTCTTTGTACCTTTGAAGAGGTTACTTAATGCAGTGACCCATCTTTTTATTGAGAAATGATTCCAACTGCACATTTTTCCAAAAAGCATTAATTTGGATCAAGGTCATCAATTTATCTTTATATTTTGGAGGCACTATTGCAGAAAGTTGTGATCTAAGGTTAATCTTACCTCTAGGTATCACCTGGAAAGTAATGACCAAAATGACTTCATTAATCAAGAACTAGGAAAATACTTCTGTTGCAAAGTACCGCAAATTCTTGCCTATACACCTTAAAACTTAAACGTTGCTTCTGACTCCTTGATCCTAAGTGTGCCAAAGAGTTTGTTGACAAGACAGGAGAGTCAGTTCAATAATGTGAAGTAGGAGAGAAGGTGTGTCTCTCTAAATGGGACACCCACCTGAAGTATCATCCTGGAAACACATCCAGATATATTGGCTTTGCAGGATGGGTACATGAATTGGTCTAGTCATATATTTGGGATCTGCACTGGCAATCGGAAGGTTGCCGGTTCGAATCCCGTATATGCCAAAAAGGGACTCTGCTATGTTGGGCCCTTAAGCAAGGCCCTTAACCTGCAATTGCTGAGCTCTTTGAGTAGTGAGAAAAGCGCTATATAAATGCAAATAATTATTATTATTATTAATCCAGGGACCTCATGTATAAATAGTGTGCAAACACAAAAATGTTGCGTACACCTGTTTCCACCCTTACTTCAAGATGTATAAAAACTAAACTTGGCGTAAAGCCATGCACATTTTCATGGCAGCCCCACACCACGCATATGATCTTTTCTGCTCTGCTTTTTTTTTTGCAAACTGGCAGCACCCAGCATCAAAGCAGTGTTACTGTTTCTGTGGTCTTTCTTTATTACATTTACATCCATGACACAGACTGTATCAAATACACTGAAATTAATTGCATATCGTTTACAAATTTAAGGTACTTGATTGTAAACATTCTGTAACAATATAATAGTGCATGGAATGGCCAGACTATTCCAAATACCAAAGCTGCTTGAGCATTGCTACTCTCAGTGCACTAAAGAGAGTATTTTAACCTGTTTATTGTATTTGTGTGCAGTATCATAGCTGCACAGGTTGTGTCGAGAGCACAGAGGATTACAGCTTACTGCAGAAGATACAGCTTCCAGCCCTGGGGAACATTTATAGCACACACTGTCTGAGGAAAGCTACTAGCATCTGCATTCCATTCATCCATGCCACAGTCTATTTGAACTTCTCCCCTCTGTCAAACACTTCAGAGCCTTTCCTGCATGGACATTGAGGCTCAGAAACAGTTTCATCCCAAGAGCTATAAATGCACTCAATCAGTCCAGCGTTCTAGGCTTGCATCTGGTTTTCAATGTATTACAGGTGCTTATTGGTTACGTGGAGAAAAAAAACAGAAGGAAAGGAATTGGGGGTTGGTACGTTTGAAAGAGACAATACTACTGCAATAAATTATTCCATCCACGGTCGTGCACATCCCAGCAAACATCTTGTGGGAGGCAGAGACAATCCCCAGACGGGGTTCCCACTTATCACTACCACTGTGCACTGTGCCCTACACATGTTTAATACATGCTTTAATGCATTTTTTCATGAAAATGATATCAATTATACATCTTAGTATTCTAAATTGTTCAGAGACCTGTAATATCATGAATCTAATGTATCCATTGTCTTTAACAAAACAATGGATAGAAGGTGCTATTTACATCGATTTGCATATTCAAATATGTGGAATTCTGGGAGGAGTCAGGGTGGGGCTGTAGGCACATGCATTTGCGTTAAAATTCACATTGATTGGGATTTATAAAGGGGAAGTGCATGGAACTTTACTTACACACAGTTTTATACATCTGAATTTTTTTGTGCATACGCATATTGCTGTTTTTGTCTGTACTCCATGTTTTGGTGTGAATTTTATGCGTGAGGCCCCATGTGTACAAAATTGAAGCAGATGGAGAACAGGAATTTGAGATATTGAAAATTTTGTATTCTAAGTTTCCTGGTTCATGAAAGAACTATTTAGTATATTAGAAGGAATATGGACTACAAGATCACTCCTTGGATAGGGTGGAGGACATTTGTGAACCTCAATTGCTAACAAATTTCTAATTTCTGAATGGCAACATTTGAAGCTTGAGCCCTAAGAAGTCAGTTCTGTCATTTTTGAAGTTTGTTTAATGCTAGAAGACATTAGTGGTGTGCAGTTACTTTTTCTATTGCAGCGTCACCTGTACTGTGTGTTGCCCTGTCTGCCATAAGCTGTTCTGCCTAGAATGGCCTCACCATCTCTAGCTAGAGAAACAGTCACCCTCAGCTCCTTGAAAATTACCTGTTCTTTAGCATATTTGGGAAGAAAAATGAATGTTTCCTCTTTGATCACAACACTTTGTCTCCTTCATTTGAGCCTTTGGCCATCAAATGAAAAATATTTAACAGGAGATTGACCTTTTTATACTTTTTCTCATTTATTTATTTACTTTATTACAACTATGCTGTTTTGTAATAATGCCATTATCCCTCCACCATTTTAGATATTTAATTCTTATAATGCTACTCATCATTAAGGAAAATGTTCTATGTATGTGAGTTTATATGTGACATAATATGGTTTGATGGCCATCTCATTGAAGACATTTTTCTGAGAAAGTGAAAGCTAGCTTCAAACTTCTGTGATCTGTGCAACATCTGGGATCTATTTTATGACAAGAAGGAAATTTTTAAATATTATGTATTGTTACAGATAAAATGAATGCCCCAAACAAATACCAACAAAATATACAGCAATATGGATTTACCATAAACTTTCTTTTAATGATATATGAAGACTCACATGAATCTTATAAACCTGCATTGGAGTGATCATTGCACATGCTCAAAACAAAATTTAAAAATGTTTGTGCTGTTAGTCTTCACCCCAAAATAGTCTCTTCATTTTTATAAACAGAGTGAGAGTAAGGCTGGTGCAGTTATCTTAGAAAAGAATTGTACAAGAGAAAGAAGAAAAGCCAATATTGAAAAAAGTTAGCTGTCCTTGTGTCACATCTATCACAGAGGAATTCCAAATTATGTATGTTCATGAATCTTTATTAAAAGACAGAGTATCCACAGAGAGATGTTACACAACCTCAGAGAATGCAACATATCTTTTACATTGCAGATCATCAGTAAACAGGTCAGATGTCTATGGGGAGTGATGAGCTAATAGCTAGATTTAGTAAGGTAGCCTTACATTTTCTAATCTTACTTTTAAAACCTTTTTAAAACAAAGCATGAATTTTAAAGGCTATGTGGCTGAAACATGATTATGAAGAGTGAAGAATTTATTGGAAGAGACCCCACTGCTAGGTGGTATATTTGTGATTAATCACTCATGTTTCGGTAAAACATCAAATTAAATATAGTTTAGTAAGCTATTGACTTTTCACACACCAAAGAACCCCTATGTCACTATTTAGGGAGTGGATGTAGTGGTGGTGCCCTTCTACAAGTACTTGGAGGTACATATCAATGACAGGTTGTACTGATCTTATAACACAGAGGAACTATAAAAGAAAGGGCAGATCAGACTCTTTCCTTAGAAGAACTGTGGTCCTTTAATGTGGGGCATGACATCCCTCAAATCTTCTACAACTCTGTGATGACCAGTGTAATTTTCTATCTTTTGGTATGCTGGACTGGTAACATCAATTCAAGAGAGGTCCATCGAATCAACAAGGAACTTAAAAGGGCAATCTCAGTTATAAGACACTCTCTGGATTCCTGGAGGTAGCAGTACAGGAGAGAATTAAAACAAAACCTGCTGCCACTATGAACAACTCTGCACATCATCTCTCTGACACACTAACAACTGAGGACTTTCAGCTAATGAAATATTCAGCAAAAGTGTGTTAGGAAAAGTTACTGGTGCTCCTTTATACCAACAACAGTATGCCTGCATAATGCCTCACTCTGACTGTGATAATCATTTTTTAGTTATTCTGGTGTGTGTTGACACCACAGTGTGTGGTATACCTGTATACATACAGTATATTTATATCTATTTATGTATTCATTTCTATGTTGATAAAACTGAGTCGAAAAGTCCACACCATAAATGTTTTAGTCTATTTGTTCCAACAGGTGAGTCTGCACTGGCATCCTTATTGAGTTTCTGTGAAAAGCCAAACTTCTCCCTGGGGATGAATAAAGTTCTATCTATCTATCTATCTATCTATCTATCTATCTATCTATCTATCTATCTATCTATCTATCTATCTATCTATCTATCTATCTATCTATCTATCTATCTATCTATCTATCTATCTATCTATCTATCTATCTATCTATCTATCTATCTGTGTGACCCTAAAGTACTCCAGTGTCAGTAAGTGAGTGTGTGCTGAAATAGACAAGCGACCTACGTATCCAGATTTGATTTACTGCCTTCTACTCAATGCTGACGGAATAGTCTTTACAAAATTGGATTGGATTAAAATAAAAATAATAATTTGTAAATCATTTTGGATAAATGCATCATATGTATTAAAACAGAGTCACTAACAATGATCTCTGTTCATCCATCCATTCAGTCATTCATTTCCAAGCTTGCGTAGTCTAGTCCAAGGATGCTGAAGGCAGAGGTCTTTCATAAAACCATAGTGTGTAATGAAGGATCTAGTTCCCAAGGTGTGTGTTATAAGTACTAAATAGGTTATTAGAAAATCAGTCTATCCATGTCTGTTCTAACATGCTTAATTAAAATGTAAGGTTTTGAGCAGAGGAGTCTATCCTGGCAACTTTAGCTGCTAAGTATGAACCAGCTGTGGTGGAGGTGCAGTCTGTTACAGTGAACATGCGACTCATTTACACCAGGCCAGTTTATAGTCATTCATGAACCTGTTCTTAATGAGATGTGGCGAGAAAATCAGATTCATATGAGTGATATATAATGATTTTGTATATATATATATATATATATATATATATATATATATATATATATATATATATATATATATATATATATATATATGTGTGTGTGTGTGTGTGTGTGTGTGTGTATATGTGTGTGTGTGTGTGTTTGTATATATTTACGTATATTATGACCACTAGGGGGAGTACCAGAACCCCACACCCCAGACACAACTGCCAACACACAGTACTGGGTTCAAACAAAGATTAATTTATTCATCAAAGTACCTTTAACACACTTGTTTTAAAATCAGTCCAGCACAGTACCATACAGTACAGCAGAATCCCATCATTCCTTTCATCTGTCCATCATTCCTTCCTTTTCAACTCCACTCCTCTCTGAGTGAACTTTGTCTATTTTCACTCTCAACTCTGACTGCCTGAGTGAGGCAGAGGATCTCCGTTTAAACCATATGCTGTAGTACTTCTGGTTTAACAGTGTGTCCTCCTGGAAGCATCTCCAGGTCAAACAGAACATCTTGGGAGGTTCTAGTACTGGCACCCAAGGACCCCAACAAGGACACAAACCAGAATTCCAATTCCCATGTGGCCATGCAGGTGTCCAAATGGAAGCCATACAAGACGAATGCTCCCACCAAGTATACTGGGGGGACACCTGGTACTGGGAGGCAGTCTCCCTCTGTCCTTCCATTATGGACTCCCATCTGTGAAAAGTGCCACCATCCTTCTTTACTATGTATAATACCCATACAGCACCTTAAATGAATAAAAGATGTCCCTTTACTGCACGATTTTTAAATTGAAAGATTTCAGGTCTTATGCTGGTATAGATATAAAAAAATAGAGTGTTTTTTTTATGTAATGTTGCGAGTACTCTGCTATAGATAATTTAACATTGATTGTTCTATCAAATTTCTTGAAAAATTCAATTGCCTACAACTAATATTGCTTGTTTATTTGACATTATATTTAACATTGTTTGATAGAGGTTAATAAACTATGACAGCTTTTTTCACTTTTAATGAAAGCGTAATTACTTTTTTAATACCAGTACTAGCTGTGGACAATTACCTTTATTCAAATAGGCAAACTAGCCCCGTATTCTTGTACATGTTTCAGTCCTGTGTTCAAATTTGAAATTTAACAATCATTCAGTTGCAATCATTCCTCTCAATTAATCACTCATTTAATGCTAGTGTAGCGAGTAGGACATTAAAACCCAGGGGAATGCCCCATGGAGACATTTGCTTAGACTGAGCCATGAGATTCTCATTAACCTTGTGCACATGTAAGTATCTTTTATATGGAAGTCAGTAGTTTATTAAGCAGAATGAAACATGTTTTTATTTTTTTCTGACTATTTATTGATAATTGACACTATTCTGGTTGCATGGTGAACAAGATCTGTGAGCCAAGGTAACTATTGTAAACTATTTTCTAGATAAAATGTAAACTACTGAATACTGGTGCTAGTTAATAATGCAATAATGTACTCTACTGAACTTGTCTTCACACATAGTATGGTACTTATTACCACCTCTGGAGCTGAGAGATGGCAGTTTTAGTTATTTTCTTCCCTTTCACACAAATACTCTGTATGTTTTTGTTATGTGTTTTTTGCCTTAATAGTCCTGTTATAAGAAGGACATTAGGTGAAAGGGCAAATAAAGATGATTTACCTGGAGACAATATTGCCAATGCTGCTTTATTTTATGAAAGTAAACCTCTTTCTTGCATTTTAGGACATCAGTAAGGGCAGCTTAACCATACTGTCTTAGTATTTCAGAGAACTGGTGTTCATTCCTGCTTGTGTTAATGTCCATTTGTCTGCATTAGTTTTATTTTGGATTCTCCGTTGTTATCCTTCACCTACATAATTATCATACAGACAGCTGG
This sequence comes from Erpetoichthys calabaricus, assembly GCF_900747795.2. Taxonomy (NCBI): domain Eukaryota; kingdom Metazoa; phylum Chordata; class Cladistia; order Polypteriformes; family Polypteridae; genus Erpetoichthys; species Erpetoichthys calabaricus. The sequence continues at coordinate 101,227,511 of NC_041400.2, read as the reverse complement.
ATAAAAAAAAAATAATCCAAAATTAGAGCATGCACTTGGATAGTTCATTAATCAATTTTTTAAGCAAAGAAAGTTAAATAAAATGGGTTGATATAAAACAGTCAGCATAAAGTACTACTACTATACTTTTGACATAAACAACAGTGTCTTTTTATTTTTATTGCTAAATGAAACTCTCTTGACAGCAAAAAAAATAGAGTACACCTGTCTATCCTTGCCATATCTATGTTAACCATTTCCATGTTAATCATCTTTACTTTTATTTAAATCACAAAATAAAATTGTCTGGCTTCAATTGTAAATCTGTACATTTTTAAAAAGTGTGGCTGCTCCGTAATATCAGACAGCCATTTCTTTTCTTCCTCTAACTTTCTCACAGTGATGCTTGCACCAGCTTCCCAGAGGGAACATTGCTAGTGTTGGCTGCTGCTGTGACTGTGCACCCTACTCAGAAAACTTCTTTGTGTCTGTTTTTTTTTTCTGTGGGGCCATCAGTATGTTGAGACTGACAGCTTGTCAAAGTATAAAATAATTCAAAGCTGGGTTTAAAAGCAAACATAAAATCCAAGACACTCCTGGCAGTATGGAGTTTATTATAGGATGGCAGAGGATTTTCTGTGCTGAAAATAGACTGGACCTCCTAAAATAAATCTTAAGTGATGGGAAATTAAAAAAAAAATCACTGACACATTGTGAAGGCTTTTTGCAAAATTTCTTGCCATAATGTTCTTAAATTTTACAATTTAAAGGTGGGGGAAACAAATCTAGACTAGACACTATGAAATCATTGGAGTCTGGCACATTTATGTCATGGCCCCTATTAAACCTGACTAAGAATGAGGCATTATTCCATACTGTATGGATAACAGGAGAAATTAAATAATCAATTACATTCTCTTTCCCATAACAACTTTCATTGAGTACTTTATAATGCACATAATACAGATTCAGAAATTTGCGATGTGCAGCCATTTTTTGAGCTAGAAAGTAACAAAGATAAAAGGTCTCTATTCTTTAAAATTAAATACAAAAACTATTTGAAACCAATTGAATATGATTCATAAAAATCACATTTTGAAAATAGCATTATGTATGCTGTATATATTAATAGGTACATCATTCAGATCAAGTAAATATCAAAAGTCATATTGAAAATTCAGCAACAGCTCCAAAGGATTAAATCAATACATATAATGTCATATGTTTTTTCTGTATTAAGATCTTAGAGTCAACAATATTTAAATGAAAAACAAACAATAAAGTAAAACCATTGTATTGCATTTATTGACTAAGTGAGCACAGCCTTTAAATAATCCTTCATAGGGAAGCCCTCACTTGCTTTGAACACACCATTAGATGTTAGTGAGCAGTCTCTATCAACTTAGCACTGCTTTTTGCAATTTTGTCTTATTCTTCTTTGCAGAAGAGTTCAAGCTCAGTCAAATTGTGAGGAGATCATTTGTGCCCAGTTCTTTTAAGGTAAGTCCACAAATTTTGTTTTTAGGACTGAAGTTTAGGCTCTGACTGTGTCATTTCATAACACTGATCTTCATTTTTTAAAGCCATTAGAACATTAATGCCATCTTTTTTTTAAAGTAACAGACTCAATTGACTGTACTAATTCCCTCCATAATTGCAAACACTTCAACTATGTCTCATCTATTCGATACTATAGTTTAGTGGGCTATGTGCTACCTGTACAGATCATTGTCATTTTAGTGAAAATGCTAGGTTTCTGGGAGGTGTTGCACTAGAATATCTTAATATTTAGGGTTGTTTATTTTCACCTGTCTGCTGATCAGAGCCAATGTCCCTGTTGAAGATCAAACCCATTAGCATAATGCTGCCACCCTCAGAATGGAGAATAGATAATGTGATCTTTTTCATCATGGGACTGATCCTGGACTCACTAGAGACACTAACACAAAAGAACATGATGGCAAAATTAGAGGCATTGCCTAAGCTGGCCATCATCTTCATCATCTCCATGGTGAGCTGTCCTTGAGCAACTCATTCTACTACAGTTTGGTATGAAGAGCTGCTGGGTCTTTTTATCCCTTACACCAATTAAAAAATGTCTTATCATCTTTATTATACCTAGTTAGAACAGACATGTTGTCATAATGACAATGTTTAATTAATGGCACTATACCCTTAATGTACTTAAAGATATATTGTGTGTGTAGTTCTAGACCTTGCACTTGTAATTTTTATTGATTTTAGAAATTGGGTAAGGGTAAGAAATAGGAAGACTCAAAGATTCAGTGTGAGGTACAGTACACACACAAAAGGGAGAAAAGAGGCAAAGCTAATTTAAGCATCGTTTGAAACATACTTAATTAAGGGGCAACATTAATAAATTATGTCAGATTCTATAAATGTTTTAATTAGTTCCTTATAATGTGAATTTGATTTGTTTGTAATTTTCAGTAAAATAAGGGGAATGTTTTCCATCAGTACGTTGCAGAAGATTTTTAGGGTACCCTGCTAGCATTTTAGTGAGATAAACCATAATATGTTTTTCATTAAGCAATGACATGTTAGCAAGTTTTACTCTCGGTAAAGCTGTTAAGGGGTTAGGAAGCCAAAATTAAAGGTCAATGAAAATATTGTTTCAAAAATAATTTGGAACATTTCCCAAACATCTGACTCAGTGAGGGATGTAGAAAATTAACATCTACACTGGTCAACCAAGCTCTTGATTAGATACGAGTACATTTTTATTGTCTGATTTGAGATATGTATAATGGATAGCTCAGAGTTAAATTGAACCATGTTTTGCATGAAATGATGATGAACGAATTTCATTGATAGTTGATTTCTAATCATTACCTGAAAGATTTTATTTCCAATGCTGCCTCAGATTACCTGGAGTGCATTTTTTGAAGAAACCAGTAGAATTTTGAAATGCAGCCAACATTTGTAACTGTAAAACAATATAACTGTCACAGAAGATACTGAATGAAGATTATTATTCAAGTTGGGCAGGAATCATTTGGAAAAGTCTCAAACTTGCATATAACACAAATGTATTGCTGAAAGGTTATTTTTTAGGCATAGTCATTCATAGCATGCAAAGTATAATTATCAGTATAAAACTCTGTAAAAGCTTCAGTAACCGGGGACTTCCACATTTTATAAATCATGTAGTTTTCATTATATTGAGAATATATGATTGTCTTGTAAACATGCAATTGATAGTACCATATTCCGAGTGAGTGTTAACCCTCCTGATTTTCTCAGTAGTTAATAATGATAGGAGCACAGAGCAACGTATGCAGAGATGCTAAGGCAGGATTTCTGCTCCATGATTAACCAACCCTGTACTGTTTCTATTTTTTCCAATATCTGCCACATTTGCAAACAAAGAATATTTATAATACAATTATCAGAGTTGAAAGTTAAGCAGCCTCATGCTGTCTTCTAATTTAGATATCTGAATAACTGACATTTTTTGTCCATGGCTTGTTTCTCAAATGAATGAAGTTATAATTTTGTCATATATTTGTATGTAAAGGAGAATTTTTTTATATCAATGATAAGCAAAACCTGCGAGATTCTTCTCAACATGAATTTGGTGAAATCACAGAAATGTTTTGGAAATACGGTGAATTCCATTTAAATGCATTGAAGTCTATAGGGAAGGGGGAATTGAATAGTTTATAGGCTTATAATGATGTAACAGTGATGTAACTGTCCCTGAGAGCTACAAAAGCAACTACCAACTATGCTGGACTGATTATAATGGTAAAAAATGTGATCTGAGCTGTGAAGAAGCAGTGTTAACCACTGTACCACTGTGTCTCTGATAACCAAAGACGGAGATAAAAGGATAACCACAAAAAAACAATAAATGAGCTACAAACTAGCAATAATAGTGAAAAAAAAAAAAATATATATATATATATATATATATATATATATATATATATATATATAGTAAGAAGACGCTATATAGCGCCTGACCCGACACAGATTGGACACGGGAGGCACGTGTGAAATACCAGGGGCCTCATGTATAAACGGTGCATGCGCACAGAAATGTTGCGTAAGAATGTTTCCACGTTCAAATCGCGATGTATAAAACCTACACTTGACGTAAAGCCACGCACTTTTCCATGGTAGCTCATACACTGTCGTACGCAAGTTCTCCGCTCGGTTTTGCAGACTGGCGGCACCCAGCGTCAAAGCAGTGCTACTGTTCCTGTGTGGTTACCCTTTCTTAGATCCACAGCCACGACGGCGGCTTTATCAAATACACTGAAATTAACCACATATCGTTTATAAATTTAATGCATCTGATTGTAATTAACCTGTAACAAATATAATGGTCCACAGAATGGTCGAACTATTCTAAATACCATAACTGCTTTAGCGTTGTTACTCTCACTGCACCTTCTTCTTCTTCTGTCAGCTGCTCCCGTTAGGGGTTGCCACAGCGGATCATCTTTTTCCATATTACTCTCACTGCACCACTCGGAGTATTTATATCACTGTATCTGAGTGTGAATCACAGATCTACAGGGATTGGAAAGAGAATTATTGGTATACAGCATCAAGCACTCGCTGCCTCAGCCATTCGCTATTTGAACTGCTCTCATCCTACCAACGCTTCACAGCCTTTCCTGTTCAGACCTCACGGTTCACAAACAGTTTCATCCCAAGAACTATACACACACTCAATCAGTCCATCAAGTGCTCCTTGTAGAACTGTTTGTACTTGCAAGTTACAGTGAGGTAATTGTACTTATAATACAGTTATAATTTTGCACAACCTGAGCCACTTTATAAAGCACGTATTTACATATGATGACAATATCATTTTTAAGATGAAATGCAGCAAAATATGTTGATTATATTATACAGATAAAACTTTAACTTTAACTACATGGTGCCGCAGCGCTAGCGAGCTTGAGCTTCGTTCACGGATTGTTCCTGCCTCGTGCTGTATTCATGCTGTGGCTGGCGCGACACTGGAAGGATAGATAGATAGAATAATTAAACATTACGAAGATATTTCGATGTTCCTTAAACGTTTTGAAGAATCTGCGTTCTAAGCTTACAGACTTAAGGCTTAACGTCTATTACAGAGCTGATTGTGTAGCGATTGGGTATTCGGAAAAAGAAAAGTAAGGACAGGAATTGGGGGTTAGTACGTTTGAAAAAGATAGTACTTCTGTAATAAAGCATTTCATTGAAGGTCGCGCATGGCACAGCAACCAACTTGCTGTAAGACATGAACAATCACTGCGCCACCGTGTTCCCATGTTTAATAACATGCTTTAACTTATATCATCATGAAAATAATATCACGTATACTTCTCAGTATTTGAATTATTCAGAGAGCTGTAATATTACGAACGTAATGGATTCTGTGTCCTGTCGGAGGAAGAGCATGTAGTGATTTAGGCACATAGAGCACATAGAAGATCAAATACACAACAAAGCATTTAACGTGCTACTTTAGTTACGATGGGATTTGAGAAACTAGTAAATTAAACGATTTTAAGGTGAAGTTTATGATGTTCTACTTTAATGACAAAATAAACTACGTGGTTAAAGTGGAAATTTCGAGATTAAAGTTGACATTTTGTGCTTTTTTCACACTGTGTGCCTTTTTTTCACTGTACCCTAATAAGCTTTCATATGACACTCAGACGGTGGGCTACGAGTCGCCTTGTCACGCCGACTTTGATATGTGACAACTTTTTTTATTTCGGGCACTATGCGACTTTATGAACTTGAGCTTTCGAGTTTCACCGACACACTATGTCACTCGATCAACATCTTTTGTTGCTTATATAACTCTTTAAACCAACAAATAGTACGTTTTTCTTGCCTCCATTTGGTATTCGCTGAAATTCTTCTGTTTTTCCTCGTACTTTGCCATTGCCTTTTCACAGAACATTGGGCTTAAGGGCTATTTGTTTTGATTTGCATATCCAAAGAGGCGTAATTCTGGGAAGAGTTGGAGCGGGACAGCAAGCACGTGCACGTGCGTTTATTTCCATGCTGAGCGGGATTTATGTAGCGGAAGAACGTGGAAGTTGGCGAACGCACAGATTCTTGCATCTGGATTTTTCTGTGCGTAAGCACATTTTGGCTTTTGTGCTTACGTCATGTTATAGTGCGAATTCTATGCACGGCATTATGCATGAGGCCCCAGGACTTTTATTTATCTTCAGCTGGAGGGCACGTCTTCTCCTTAATCCCCCCAGCCACAACACAGTCCCAAGCACTAGTCACCATCAGTACAGCACAAGCACAAACACTTTCTTCTCCTTAGCACCACCACTCCTCCTTAGCAACCTTGTCCTCCTCCACCCGACTCTGGCCACTGAGTGGTGGTCGCTGGCTCCTTTTATAGGTCACCTGGAAGTGCTCCAGGTGTTTGATCACCGAGTTCCGGCGGTACTTCCAGGTGTGACGAATCTGTTGCCCACACAGGCTCAGGAGTCCCAAACACAGCACCCCCTGGCGGTACCTGTGGGACCCAACAGGGCTGCCCCCAACTCCAATTCCCAGGGAGCCCTATGGGAAACCCAGGCACTACTCCAGCCCAGGGGGGTGGCCATCTAGTGTCCAGGGGGAGGTATTGCACTTTCCAGGGCTGCTCCCCCTGAATATAGTGTGCAGGGGCGTCCCGGCAGGGCATGAATGCCAGCCGCTTGCCACTATATATATATATATATATATATATATATATATATATATATATATATATATATATATATATATATACTAGCAAAATACCCGCGCTTCGCAGCGGAGAAGTAGTGTGTTAAAGAGGTTATGTAAACATATATATACATATACATATATACATATCTACATATACACATATCTACATATACATATATATACATATACATATACACATCCACATATATATACATATATATATATATATACACATATGAACATATATATATACATACATATACACACATACATAAACACACACATATACATATATACATACATACGTAGTGCATTGTAACATGGGCTGTGATTGTTACATGGGATGGAGACGACAAATCACAGCTTCCCGCTTTCTAATCGGGCCTGTGATTGGTGCTTTGACTGATGCCCAGATCCCACAGTATGTCCCCTTAGGAGAGGCGTTAGGCGAGTGTAATTGAATAGCGGTGCTGCAAGTTTAGCTTTACACCTGTTTTTAAGGCTTATTGACTGAAAGGGGCTTTCATGAAAAAGTTAGGGCTTTGCTACAGGATACATCCTCCACAAGTTAAGGAAGTAAAAATAAAGGTATATATTTCTGTTTTATTTAAACCTTTTAAGTTTGTATGCGGGCGGCATGGTGGCACAGTGAAAGGTGCCAGTTAGGAGTCCCGGGTTCGCTTCCCTGCGTGGAGTTTGAATGTTCTCCCCGTGTCTGTCTGGGTTTCCTCCGGGTACTCTGGTTTCCTCCCACAGTCCAAAGACATGCAGGTTAGGTGCATTGGCGATTCTAAATTGTCCCTGGTGTGTGGGTGTGTGCGCCCTGCGGTGGGCTGGCACCTTTCCCGGGGTTTGTTTCCTGCCTTGTGCCCTGTGTTGCAAGGGATTGGCTCCTGTATTTAGGATATAGCGGGTTGGATAATGGATGGATGGACATTTGTATGCATAGCCCCATTTGCCCGTTTTCATTTTTTTTCTTTCTTCAGTAATATTTCAGCAAACCCGGAGCTTGTCAGTTCAAATCCTGGTACTGACACCACTGTGTGACCCTGAGGAAGTCACTTCACCTGCCTGTGCAGCAAGAAACAAAAGTAATGTAACAAATTGTACCTCAGATGTTGCAAGTTGCTGGAATAAAGGCATAAGTAAAATAGATAAATATGTATTATACACATAGGAACTATTCATTTATTTTCAGTTAAGTCATCTGCAGCAAACCTTTATAAATGAGGGTTTCTCCTTTTTAGATAGTGCAAACTGTTTCTTCTTCATTGAGGTTTTCTCTTGGAGAGCTTTTTTCATTTCATTGAAAATTAAAGCAGCAGCTGCCAAAACATGTAGCTTTCTTATTAATTTTTCAACATTATGTAAAATAACTTTATAAAGTAACATAAAAGGTTTAAATACTGGTTCTCCCTTTACACTAAAATATTGCTAAAGAGATACAAAAAAAGTAAAATGCACATGTTGTTTTTTTTTTAAGGAGATTAAATATTACTGAACAAAGAAAAAAAAAAACTAAAACAGCCAAATGGGGCTATGCATACGAACTTAAAAGGTTTAAATAAAACAGAAATACAGTCATCCCTCACGTATCACGGGGGTTACGTTCCAGAGCCCCCCGCGATAAGTGAAAATCCGTGAAGTACCGACCTATATTTATTTTATTATTTATATATATTTTAAGGCTTTATAAACCCTTCCCACACTCTTATAAACCTTTCTGTCTCTCTTTTTAACCTTTCCCACACTCTTATAAACACTTCCTATGCTCTTAAACACTTTCTACACTCTTAACACCGCAGAGCAACACTACACGCAGCGATCAGACGTTGATGTGTCTGCCACTCGCTTTGTGAAGAGGGGGGCAGGTGAACGCACATTAAGCAGAGGTGGACTTTGTGCTGCTTCTGCCAAAATGCCTGCTTGTCACTTTGCGCGTTCTGAAGGAGGAGGAGGAGGAGTGTGTGTGTGAGGGCTGAACGCACGTTCGCTCAAACCCCCCTCTCCGAGGCGCGGTACGCTCCTGCCACTTCGCGTTGTGAGGGGGGGGGGGGGGGGGCGGGCTTGCTGAATGCACGCTAAGGAGAAGTGGACTTTGTGCTGCTTGTCGCTCTGCGTGTCAATAAGCCTGTACAGCAGCTGTTTTCCTGTCTCACTGCCTTGTCTTGCATGAACTTAAAATGTTTTATAATAGAGAGATGTTACTCATATCCTTAGTCCGACATCTACATATCATATGTGTTAACAAAGTGTGTTTTATAAGTTTACATGTGTTTAAAAGCGTGTGGGATGGGTATTGTAAGGCTTAAACTATAAAAGTGTTTATTTATATGGTCTTTCTATATCGCGGATTTTGACCTATCACTGATGGGTCTAGAACTAACTTCCGCGATAGGCGTTTCATGTAATTACGTAGGAGGCGTGATGACGCGATACGCGACTCCGCCCCCGTCCATTACAGTATATGGACAAAAAATAGGTTCCGGTTATGACCGTTATGCTTTGAATTTCGAAATGAAACCTGCCTAACTTTTGTAAGTAAGCTGTAAGGAATGAGCCTGCCAAATTTCAGCCTTCCACCTACATGGGAAGTTGGAGAATTAGTGATGAGTCAGTCAGTCAGTCAGTCAGTGAGTCAGTGAGGGCTTTGCCTTTTATTAGTATATATATATATATATATATATATATATATATATATATATATATATATATATATATATATATATATATATATCATTATGTTCATGGAGCTCCAGTCTTGGGGCACACATTAGGCGCACAACAAAGCAGTGACATGAGAGTGGCTCATTCCATTGTTTGAAGTGGCGGTACCGGGTGCAGCTGGAAAGTCCTTTTTTGTTTCTGATCTCTCACAGATGCTTTGCACTTTTTTATTCCATGAAGAAGATAAAAACGACTTGTAAAAAATAATGAATTTTGTGTTTTTTTTCTTTGAGGAGGGCTCCTTTAAGGCTTTGTTTTGGATTGTAGCTCCAGCACATAGCTAATTATGCAAGCAAATTAGCTATACCACGTTGCACTAGGGGATCAGTATCATCAGGTAGTGACACCGGGCATGGTCGAAGCAGATCAACAATGATTCTTCAGTACAGATGCATGAAAGTTCTGCCCATGGCTGCTTTAGCTCTGTGATGTCACTCTTACCTCACAGAGCATTATAGAGCAGTGGGTAAAAAACATTTGTCTAAACCAGCCACAAGGCAAATTTACAGGAAAATATTCTGTGAACATTGTCACTGGCAATTATAGCATATTTTCTGTGAAGAATGGCAATTAATATAGGGATGTTCTAAATAAAATATATCAACAATTTGGAAGCATATTCAATTTAAAAAAGTTAATTCCCGGAACTAATGGAAATTGTAGACCTGCCAAGCTAATAATGTCGTTTAACACTTTACATGAGGTTGCTAATTCTAAATGTAAAATTTTCTGTAATTATAATTCCTAAGTGTGTGAAATACTGTGGGACAGTTAAAGTAAATTTCAAGTTTAGCAGATATGCAAAGCCATTAATAAAAAACAGAATGCCCTTGTTCAAGCTAATCTTAAATCTTGGAATTACATACATTTTCTTTAAAATAGTAATGCCATAGTAATGGTGACAATTGATCAAGTTCCTTCTTTACACTTATGTGAATTTCTAATTGTTTACAAACTGCAAGGAGTTGTATAGCAAAGGAAAATAAGGTTGGTGAGAATGGCAGCCCTGTCTACTTCCACATTCTTGCCCTTCTGGATTCTTGTAAAAGTTCAAGCAGACTTATTAGTAAATTGACCTGCAAAGATTTTTTGGGATGTTGCACACAAGAAGTGAATTGTCAAGTTCAAGGATGTTTACAAAATTTTATCTCATGAAAGGAATTTTTAAAGTACAACTTTACACAAACACTAGATTTTCTCACACAGTGTTTTCTTTATTTTCTTAAAAAATTTCAGATATTTTAACCATTTGGCCATCTTAAATATCATAGCCATTATGGTGTCACTGATGACATTATGTGAGTATCATGTGCCTACTAACCACACAGCATCACAGCAACCAGAAAAAACATGGCAGCAACAACAAAAAAAATACAATGTCTATATACCATATAAAAAGGTGGCAACATGGTAGAAATAATAATCAAAAAATAAAAGAAAACATAGAACATTAATTGCATAATCCTGACAAGTGAAATAATAAAGTATATATTTTACATGAACATAAGTATTGGGACTATAGTAGTTTAATCTATGCAAATATTTCAACTTTAAATCCACATCTATGATGTTTGGCAAGCAAGTAACTGTATTCAGCTCTATCAAATGTTTTTTCTGGGTCCAGATATTGCAGGACCTCAGGGAACTCTGTTACCGTTGAGGTATATATTACATTAAGTGTATGTCAAAGGTTTTATAGTAGTTATGTTCCTTATACAAATCTAATTTGATCTTGCAAGACTGACATACTCTTTCTGTTATATTTGCTAAAGTTTTGGCTAGAATCTTAACATCTTGTTTCAATAAAAACACTGGACTATAATATACACTTTCTAAAAGGTTTTTTAGTTTTCCTGAGAAAAAACAGTAATTGACCCTTGGCTGTTCTTCCATGAGTGAGAAAGCAGGCAGCAAGGAAAAGCAGGACTGGGAGACAAAAGAAAAATTAAAGTCTAAAATGTGTAAGGAGTCAAAAACCATAAGTTATAATGAAACCGAACGTTCCAAAAGTAAAATGTTGGCCAGAAATCATTGTTGAAAAAAACAAGCAAAAATCCTAACTCCCCAAAGTATTTTTGAAGTAACTACACACATGGTAAAAGTTTGTTTTAATACCGAGAGAATATATCAGCATATCAGATACATGGGAGTGATCAGGTAATACATTATGTGACCCTTCCATGTCACATGACTAGCAATGGGCATAGTGACTGCAAACAAAAACAGTCGCAGCCATGCAAAAAAACTCTAACTAGAGTCACCTGCTATCTAAATCATGAAACATTAACTATAAAAAAAATTAATCTATTGAAAAATTATTTAAATGTGCAAAATAACAATGGAGTGTGAGTCAGGACTGAGATTCTCAACACTGGAGTAGCACTTTAGGTAAAAGATTGTCTTCGGCAGCAACCATTAATGATCTTAAATTATCAAAGAGTTTTAAATTGTGTTGGATAGCCATCTGTGTCTGCTAGCATATGAAGAATATGACAACTGGTTTTAACATGGAGGGAGAGCCCAGTTACTGCCATAATTTCTTGTAGGTTCTTTAAGGCTGCTGGTGGACTCTTGGTAACTTACAGGATGAGCTTTCTCCCTAACTGGTTATCAATAAGTTTGATTAATAGTTACTGTTTGCAGATAACTCTGCAGTTTTAGAGAGGTAGGATGAAACTGCTGTGTTTTATGGACTGGAGACTGAACATCTATTTCTAAACGTGTTCATGAATGCACTATATGTACTTTATAAAGACTGTTGCTGCTGTCACCACACCAAGAGCTTTCTGCTACATCCTCCACTGCACAGGTATGTCCACGTGCAGAAATATAAAGTCACTGAAGACTGTATTTAAGGCAGAAGTTTTTACAGTACTGTGTTGTAAATTAAATATGCTCAGAAGTGTTTTCTGAAACCTTAACTAAATGGTTGAATAATTAGTTTAAAGTGTGCAAGCTTTACAGCATTGTAGTCTAAGGTATTGGTTGGCTATGCATGTTTTTTCTACTATGGATAATGAAAAAGTAATACTATAATGCATGTATGACTTCATAAGCTGTTACTAAGCTATTTAAGCATGCTCTGCTATTGTAATGTTAGAAGTATGAGCTAAAGCAGCTGATTTTGGAAACATGATTTTAGTTTTGGGAAATTGGATAATGGCAAAAAGATAAGATTAGTAAATGAACGGATTAATTAGAGGAAAGAGATGAAAAAGCTGATCAGAGGCAAGACAGGAGAGGAATAAGCCAGTAAAAGAATGTTCTTACTGACTTCTGACACTTCACAAGAAATGGGCTGCCTGGAAAAGACTTAACATCTGGTAGTACCAGGTTGTATTTGTGTATATTGCCACACTTTGGTTTTGCTTTTGTTTTATGACACAATCTACTGTATTTGATCTGTAAAACTTATGTATAACTTTTCTTTTGCTCTGTCTAATTGTCTGAGACTACAGAAGGGGAAGTGCTGAACTACAATACCTGACAGTGTGGTAAGAGTATAGGATTTGAGGCATTCTGTTAAGGTCTACATAATGAAGAGTATAAAGAGAAGAAATATGATCACCCTAGGACTTATCTATTAGAAAACAAACACATACTCAATTATTGGCTAATACACACACCACAATACACTGAGATGCACCCACCTACACAGCCAGAGAGAACTCTTCACCCCACTGTATTATATACTCATGAACTATTGCCTCTAAAATTTTTACATGCAGTTTTATTCTAATTAACAACTGTGAACTTTGCATTTTGAACAATCAATTGTATTTTGTACAAAAGTTACACAAATGTGAAAAGGTAACAAAGTAGAATTGTTACTAAATATACTTCAAAAATTACAATTGTCCTCCATAATCTACTCAAATTCAGCAATTTCAGTCAATATAATTTGTTACTTGACACCACTGTCTAGCACTAAGTGGGTGTATCTCAGTGTATCGCAGTATGTGCATTGGTTAAGAACTGAGTATGCACTTCTTGGAAGCAACTTATAGCTTTCTCTAATTCTAAGAGTGGTGCCAAAAAGTAGAACAGAGCAGAGACAAGGTCAGGAACAGGCAATAGGGTTAGAATACCCAAGAGGAATCAAAAGTACTGATCAGCAAAGCCCAATACCAAGAAACAAAATTCAAGGTTGAAACTGAGGAACTATTCTGATTTGTTTGCCCTAACTACACTAAAAAGATCGTTTTGTTTTTTTAAAGAAAATCCAATCTTTTAAGGGAGTTGCTTAATGATGTCACATGCTGCAGTATTGGTACTCATGAGTTACCAGCGGGTATTGTCAGTATACACAAATGGCAGTACCCTTGAACAATGAGGTACAAAGATGGTACTGAAATGACATAATCATCATACCAAGAAAATATTGTAAATAACAAATAGACAAACATGCACACAAAATAGTTAAAATAGCCGCAAAAGCCAAGTTATAGCAACTTATCCAGCATTTAATTTTCTTTATATATATATTTAAAGACAAAAAAGCAAAGGGGTACAAACAAATAAGCAAAGTTCAATATCAAAAACAGAATAAAATTCCCATCCCAAAAGTACCCCTCTCCACCCCACTTCCCTGTGCTGGCCACATGCCCTACACATCCTGATTACTACAGAATAAGTTGCTTTTAATAAGTGCAACACCTTTTTTCTAAAGATAGTAAATGGAGAAGAGAAATAAATGTGAGCTGCTGGAAGTTCTAAAAGAATTGCCTTGTAAAATAAGTTCTTCCAGGAATTTACTAGACAGCAACTAAGAAACCTCACTGAAGTTTTTAGAGGGATGAAAAATCATGAAAGATCAACAAGTAAAAAAAGCTGTGGAAAACAAGGAATGAAGAAATACAAACTGAGAGAAAGAGAAACGGAAGCAGAGATTCACAAAGATGTGGCAGAAGGGCAGGACCAAAACACAAGCATTAATTACCAACTGGGTCAGGGGTTAAATGCATTAAACATCATTTTAAAGCAGTAATGCAGCTAATAATAATATGCTAATATGACAAAGTCATGATTCCCAGGAACATGATTTCATTGCTGAATAATTGTGTTGTTTTTAGTTATCAATTAGTTGTTTTGAATTTGATTTGCCTTGTTCATTTTCTTTGTGGACATTGTCTTAATTTTTTTAGACTAAATATCAGACAAATGACTAACTCCCCCCCAACTTGATTCTTAAAATTTGATGCAGGACATTGGCCCTAACTAGTTTTTGGACTTTTCTGTAACATCTTCTCAACTTTAACTACTTTTGTTAGTATTTTAGCTCAGTTCACTGATCATTTCTGTGTTCCCAGTTTTAAATCCAGCTTGCTCTTTCTTTTCTTGTCCCAGCCCCTTGTTGACTTGTCACCAAATTGTTTTGTTTGGCAATACAAGCCTATAGTATGTACACATCAATGTGATTCATTACAGTACCTGCAAAGGAGGAATCACTCCCAAAATTTCCTTATGTAAATATGGAAACAGTGATAAATTATTACATCAATTTCATATGATTCACATCAATCATTTTTCTTTATTTATGCCTTTTTTTGCTCCACCACATTTATTTGAAAATGAAAAATTTGTATTAATATGACCCAAGGCTTTCACCATTTTAAGAATATTCTAAAAAAGTCTAAATCTAAGGGAGCAAAGGCTAAGCATTCAGTTGGAACTGTGCAAACGATATAACAGTAAAGTTTAATCCTTGCTTTAACACACCTCTAATACCAGTCTGCAATACACAGCAAGGACTGAATTCTTAGTAGGGAAGTCACTTATATTATTTAGTTAGGACATCTTGCTAACTGCAATGTGAGCTTGAAGAACCGATTAAATATGTAGAACCTGCCTAACTTTCCCATTATAAACCGTGACAGAAGGTCAGTACAAGAGCACAGTTTTTCTCCCCTGCCGTGTTTGATTGCTGTCACATCTTTCACAGGTGCTGATGTGATTTGCTGTAAGAATTTCTAAGCTTTTCTGACTGAGTGAACACATCATTGTGGGAAAGAGGCTTGAATGATAAATTGATTTTTTTATGTAAATATAACCATAACACTGCTCAAACATAAACAGTATGTCTGAATATTAAAAATCAAGACCAGAAGATATATTTATGAAAAAATATATACAGGTTTTGGAACATTTTATTTGTGACTTTTAATTGAATTAATCATTCTTTCAACTGTTACAAAATGTTAGAATTAAAATGACTCTTGAGATATTCTGGTAATGTTTGCCATTAATGCTCTCTTCTCGGTATTCAAATGTGGCACTTGCGGTCCTTTCATTGGATTGGCTGGCCCACTGTTATCCCAGCTGTGGAGTGGCCATTGGGGGAAGGCAGCTTGATGGCTGAAGTCTCCAGGACTCTAAACAAGTCCAAATCATTCTACGTGATATCATCTACTGTTAAATTATGCTCTGTATTTGTTTTACTATTATACTGTATTGAGGATTACTTGTGTTTTGTTCTATGTATTTTATTGTATTAACCCCCTTCTCTTTGACACCTACTGCACATCCAACCTACCTGGAAAGGGGTCTCTCTTTGAAGTGCCTTTCCCAAGGTTTCTTCCATTTTTTTTCCCTACTAGGGGATTTTTTTTGGGGGGAGTTTTTCCATGTCATCTTAGAGAGTCAAGGCTGGGGGGCTTGTCAAGAGGCAGGGCCTTTTAAAGCCCACTGCGGCACTTCTTGTGTGATTTTGGGCTATACAAAAATAAATTGTATTGTACTATATGATAATAGCTTAGTCAAAGCTCCAGAGACCTGTGATTGAGTCCTAAGCCTAGATCACTGCATGGAGTTTGCTTATTTTCCCTGTGTCTCTATGAGTTTTATTCTAGTTGTCAGATTAATTAGCAAATTGGAGTTGGGTTCATTGTAAGAGATTGTGGGCATTTTCATGAGTGAGGCTTGCAATAAGTTGACATCCCATCAAGGGTTGCTTTTCATCTTTTCCTCTATGCTGTAGGGATAAGAACCATTTCTTTAAGACATTCAACTGGATTCACAGATTAAAAACAGATTCAAGATTTGAATCCCTGAAAAGTGACTGCCTGTGTGGAATTTATACTTTCTCAACCATGTCTCCAGGTACTCCAGTTTTCCCCCACATCCCAAACATGTGCTTATTAGATTAATTGCAAATCTAAATTGGCCCAGAATGGATGAGAGCAGCTGTATGTGTTTAACTGAGACTAAGTGTGCCCTTAAGTACACTGGCATGCCCTGTAGGGTTGAAGCCTGCCTTGCTCTCAGTTCTGCTGAATAGGCTGTGGCACCAGCAACCCTGAACTGGATAAAATGGCTTTATTCAGAATTGGTAACACCCCCCCAATGTAATCTTAAACTAGATCAAATGCTTGAAAGTGGATGAAAAATGTTTGGGTTTGAAGATGGATGAATGTAACAAAAAGGCAAAATGACACAACCCACATATAGTTCTGTAAGAAGAGTCCCACAATGTAGATTAGTCTGAATGGCTTATTAATGCAGATAGAAAAGTAATACATTTTGTGTTTTTTCCCTTTTCCCCTGATTTTCACTGGTCTTTGTAGTGTTTCCCATGGAAAGAGGGGTTAGTCTATATAACACTGCATCTTCTTCATATACTGTCAGGAAACATTGCTTGCGGTTTAAAGATTAACTGTATATCTTGCTGCAGGCTCAATATATGACCTCAAGCAAAACTTTTAACATTCCTGCATTGTAACTTTAAATGTCAGTGAAGTCTCTGCAGTGCATGTGTTAATACTTACACTTTATGATAACTTAGGTAAAAAATAAGCACTGGTTGTCTGATTAATTTAACATAACGTTCTCAAACCCATTTAATCTAGGGCTGCTAACCATCCTCATTGCCCAGACATGTCCTCATTTTGAATGCGCCATGGACTGTCTGGGAGGAATTTATAACATTTTGAAAATGTCCAGAATTTTGGCTCCTAAAATTTGAAAATCTCCACGTCCTTATCATTGGTAAAAATTGAAAGCCATACACTAATCAGCATTTGCGGAAGTAGTGCGCACACTTTTTTTCCCAGAATCTTCACTTCCATTCCGGCAGTAAACAATACAGATATTGACGAGAATAATCGATTTCTGTCCAACTTGGCTTTTTCACTTCATCTTTTGAGTTCAGCTTTATCTTCTTGGCGAGCAGACAGTTCATTATTAATGTTCCTTTCCTTAATTATTTGTAGTTCTAATTTGCCTTAACTAAGTGAATTTATTCAAAAATGAAATTACAATTTCACGATTTCTATGTAAGATCTTATTTTTGATTCTTCTTTTAGCAGCTCTCATACATCCAATAGCTGTCGGCCATATTTAAGTGTGAATAAGTATTGCTTTGTAATATTTTAATGGAAAATATTGTTATTACCACTCGTTGTTCCAAAATGGATTTATAATGTGAATGAATGAGTCAACTACGAGGGTTGTTCAAATATAAAAAGGAATTTATGAGTTACATTTTATTTATTGAATACAATCAAACAACTTATACACTATTTTTCTATGTGTATATCTATATGTACTCTCCTGCCTCTGCAATCTACTTGTTCCAGTGCTCAGGAAGCTTCATTATCCCACAAGAGAAAAAGTCTTTTGACTGCATGTTGACCCATTCTTGCCCAGCGTCAATAACCTTGTCATTCAACTTGAATTTCTCCCCTCCTAAAATTCCTTAAGTGGACTGAAGAGATGATAGTCGCCCTCTGAATAACTTGCACCAATCGTACACTCTCGACTGAGAGAGACACTCATCTCCAAACTGCTTTTTAAGTCTTGAATAAATCTGAGATGTAATGACTTCTTCATTTGTCAAATATTTAAGAATAATTTGCTGCACAACACTACTGTGTACCTCCTGTTCTGACATGTTGATTGCAACTGAAAGGAAGGGGGGAAAGAGCAACTAGCATTACTAATGACAAGTTCAAACATTCCTGTTTATAACTGAATGCCCCTCGTATTAAAGTTTCAGTTGATTAAAATAATCACACTTTTATTCTGTTATATAAATGTAATATCTTTTTAGTTATCTGTTGATAAAAGTAATAAGTCACTTCTTCAAGTAATTTAATAATATTTTCATAATTCTTTCATTTACATAAATTCAGAAATACCCATTACGCAGAAAAGAAAGTGCAAGTTCACAGACTACATGAACAGCAAGTATCCTTGTTTTTTGAAAGAGCAGAACAGATTCGATTAAGGAGCTAATGCTCCCAAGATTCAATTTCAGTACCATGCTGTGTAAAGATTTCTGTTCACATTTATTCAAGAACCCAGATTTACTGAGAAACATAGCTTCAGTGGAAAAATGTAAAAGAATGTAGATAAATGAAAATAAACTAAATTGAAAAGAGTAAAATTATTTTTATTTTACTAGAAGTGAATTTACCATGTGTATCATTTTTTACAGGTTTTCGACGGTTAAGCTATTCAAATAAGCATGGAAGGAATGCACTCTGTTAATTTAAGAGGTTTGACATATTAAATATATTTAATGGGTTATTAGTTTGCCAGTGACTATGATTGTGCCCATCATATTATAATTATAGTGGTAAACTGCTACTAAAGGTTTATATAATTTAAAAAAAAACAAAAGACAGCATAAACGGCATATTATGGCATCATAGGGAAAGGCGTCCTCAAAAGTCCTCATTGTTCGACCCAAATGTCCTAATTTCCAGAGAAACAAAGTTACCAGCCCTACATTTAATCCCTTTTCAAGTCTTGTAGGGGCCCAAAGCCTAACCTAGTGAACACTGATTTTTGTCAACATGACACATAGTCAGGCTCAGACACTTGTCAAATTACGGACTAAAGTAGCCCCAAACAGATGATGGAGCAGAATTGTCTGGCAGGCATGTATAAGTTGTGCCACTTGATTTACAAGCATTTCAAGAATATTCTACACATGACTTGTATTTACTCTTCTATTGATATAAGATATGACAAATCAAATATTTTAGTAAATAATGATTTACATTTTAGCAGAAATTACAAATGAATCTCTGTCTGAGAAATTACAAAAGAATCTCTGTCTGAGGTTATGTCATTTTTATATAAAAGCTACATTTTTGAACAAAAACGATCCTTGAAAAACTCCTTGAAATTATGATGTAGTGAAAAGTTCATAGCCCTGTAAAATTTGATTCCCATGTGCTTTATGAAATTTCAAAACGATCACCACACATAAGACTCTGACAGCATGTTCACATCATAGAAAAAGAAAGAAATTCCTAAAGAAGCAGCAACTACCCCTGTGTCACGTTAATGCACTGATCACAGTTCAAGGTGACATACTTCAGAATTGGTAACGGTATTATTGTCATGAAATAAAAACATTGCCAATGTTAAAGCAACACTTAAAAAATAAAAAAGTCATTTGGGAGAGAATTGATCATAAACATTCCATAGCAATTGGAGCTCATCTTGTACCAAACAACTTTTGTAAAACTAACTCATTAGATAAAATAAAGAACTGTTTGCTTTACAGCACTGTGCTTTTGTCTGTCTGTCCTGTATTCTTCTGAGCTTGGTTGCATTCTATACCAGTTGACTTCATTAACCACCATGCTATTAATTTTGTTGTGAAAAGTGCCCCCCCCCCCCCCCTTACTGAATGGATTAAATTTAAATAATAAATATTGACTATATGCTGTCAACTGATTTACTTACAATGTGATTTTCATGTGGCTCTGAATTTTTCACTTCAACGATAACACCATCAGCATTACAGTTTTTGTAAAATTGTTGTGACTGGTAATTAATTTGCCATTTGCACATGTATACGTCATTCATACTCTACAAAATGTAATTTAGATGCATCAGATAACCAATATAAAAAGCTGCAAGGAAAGTAAATCTTCCAAAAAGGGTGATTTGAGACTTTGTAATGAGCAGGATTTAATAGAGAACAGGCTACATAATAAGAATGAACAAATGAGAGCACAATTACAATCTGCATTTTTGAAAAACTGCATTTTTGTCTGTCCATAATAAAATGCCACGCAGGAGTTTTCAGAAGTATATGTTTCTGGAGTAAAGGTATCTGGAGAGACATCAGAAGTCTTCATTTTCAGGGGTGGAAAATGCTAAGGTAGTGTGGACAAAAGGGGAAAACACAGACTAATGTATATATTTTTAATCAAAATCATAGTAGTGTAGATGGGCCCTGAAACAATTGATGCTGCGATTTAAATAGTTGTTAAATACAGATCTACTACATTCTTTGCAGAGTTCTGGGATGGCATTTAATGAGCCCAGAACTCAGAAAATGAAAGTGTTTCTCTACCAAACCATCCATAACAGAGCATTTTTGTATTATCATCAGTTTCCAGTGTATAGTTTAAACCAGAGCTTGAAGTGTGCCAGCATGCACTTGAATGAAGCAGCAGCAATTTTCCATTTTTCTCCATAGCATACCAGCATTAAATATTGCAGACCAGCAGTAAATAGCTGCGTATCAGAACCTTCTGCTCTGACCTTCAAGAGGGACCTCCCTTGGGATGTAATGAACAAATATCATCCCAATCGAATAAAGGAGCCGACAATAATAGACAGTAGCGGCTCTAATTTGTTTCAACTTGAGCAACTGGTTTACACTTTTAAAAAGTTTCTGTTTGATTTTTGCAGGTATAAGACTGTGTTCCTTTTCTGTTCTATTTTAACCTTTCAATGATATTGCTTTTTTTGTGATCAGGGGTTTGGGGACAGCAGTCTATGGTAATTGAAGGTTTGACATATTCATGAAATTTGCCTCATAGTTACACACTGACTGAAAGATGAAGCAGCTCTCATAAAGAATTTTTACTTGAAGGTACAGTGCATAGTGTAAAAAGGATCTCATTTGAGGGTGCCATGTATAGATTTTCTAATAAACAGTAAAAGATTGTTGCCTCTTCATCTTCTGCTACCAAGATGTGTGCAACACTGGAAACGTCTAATTCTGAGATGTAGTCTACATGACAAAGGCTGGTTCTGCTGCTAAATGCCTGTTTCATATTCATTTATGCTTGCACTCCCCATAGACCGTAATCCCTACAAGCTTTAACTTAGCAATTGTTGCAGCCTTCTTATTTTTCAATTTGCCTGGGAATCAATACAAGCACTGTAATTAACCCGTCACTAGAACATTAGCCCTCATCTTATTCAAAGCACATTCCTGCATCCACCACAGCACTAAGAATGTTACTTACTACACTCAGTGACCTTAGCAGAATGCTTCTGAAAAGAAGCATGGTGATGTGATAGACCACATTATTATACAATAAAAAACAAATTTGTCATAAAATGCCAAACCATACTACAGAACCAGAAAAAATATAAACAGGGATGCCATGGAATGGAGGTAGGGCCTAGTAGTAAATCAAAAAAAGTAAACACTAGCAGTGAGTACACACATTAAGTACGTTTACATGCACTTTAATAACCAGATTATTCACAGAGACCCTATTTCTAAAATGTCATGTAAACCCTTATTCCGGTTAAAGAAACCAGGTTATTTGTCTCTGAGAAACCGGGTTAGCAAATGTACTGTAGATTTCTCTGGAACTAACCCAGTTATTTGGCCATGTAAACATTTAACCAATTTAAAGTTAAGGATTTTGTAGTCAGCATATATCGATTGCACTCTTTTAAATGATTTCCGCCCAGTGGCACTCACATCTGTCATCATGAAGTGCTTTGAGAAACTGGTGCAGAGTCATATCATCGCCTGCCTGCCAGCAGACCTGGACCCATTTCAATTTGCTTACAAAGCAAAGAGATCCACGGAGGATGCTGTGGCCACAGCCCTTCATGCTGCCCTGACCCACCTGGAGCAGCAGGGGAGTTACGCCAGACTGCTCTTTGTAGACTTCAGCTCAGCGTTTAACACCATCCTCCCACAACGACTGGTGTCCAAACTGGCAGATCTGGGACTTCCATCACTCACCTGCAGTTGGATACTGGACTTCCTGTCTGGTCGCTCCCAGAGGGTCAGGCTGGGTCTCCACACATCCACTGCTCTCAGCCTCAACACCGGGACGCCGCAGGGTTGTGTGATCAGCCCGCTCCTCTACACCCTCTACACATATGACTGTGTTCCCACTCACCACAGCAACAAGATTATAAAGTTCGCGGATGACACAACGGTGGTCGGACTCATCTCGGGCAAGGAGGGTGAGCTGGCATACACGGACGAGGTGGAGCGACTGTCAGAGTGGTGCACAGTCAATAACCTGCTCCTCAACACCAAAAAAATGAAGGAGCTTGTTATTGACTTTAGGAAAAACAAAACTGACATCCAGCCACTCATCATTGGCAGGGCCTGTGTGGAGAGGGTCCCGGTGTTCAGGTTTCTGGGTATTGAGCTGGAGGATGACCTGACCTGAAGCGCCAACACCAAGGAGCTGCTGAAGAAGGCGCAGCAGAGATTGTATTTTCTGAGAATTCTCAGAAAGAACCATCTCCCAAAAAATCTGCTCCTTGCTTTTTATCACTGTTCCATCGAGAGTGTGCTCACGTATGGACTGTGTGTAGGTACGGCAGCTGCACTTCCTCAGAAAAGAAAGCGCTCCACAGGGTCGTCAGGACAGCGGAGAGAACAATTGGTTGTACCCTCCCCACTCTGGAACAAATCTACACATCCCGATGCCGCAAAAAAGCAATAGACATTTCACAGGATTCATCACATCCCGGTCATTGCCTCTTCCAGCTTTTGCAATCGGGGAAGAGATACAGAGCAATGAAAACCAGGACAAACCGCCTTAAAAAACAGCTTTTATCTGAAAGCAATCATGGCCCTGAACTCAGAATAAAACTGCTCCATATCATTCTACCAATGTGCAATATAGACCTTAAGTCAACAAGTGCAATTTGTATATTTATTACTATTCAGTTTGTTATTATTTTCTCTCTTCTTGTCTTTTTGTCTTTTTAACTCTTATTCCTCACACTGAGTCGACTGCACCTTCAATTTCGTTGTTCCTTTGTAAAAGTGACAATGACAATAAAGATCTATCTATCTATCTATCTATCTATCTATCTATCTATCTATCTATCTATCTATCTATCTATCTATCTATCTATCTATCTATCTATCTATCTATCTATCTATCTATCTATCTATCTATCTATCTATCTATCTATCTATCTATCTATCTATCTATCTATCTATCTATCTATCTCTTTTAGAATGTGCACATGCTTTGCAGCAGCCACAGGTAGAAGCATCTTCAAGATAAATTTTCTGAAGCAAATGCTTGAGCAATCACATTTTGTATTCTCCTGGCTGAAATAAGCTGTCTTGGTATTTCAAAAATCACTAAATTCATGGTGATGAGCTGAACATACCGTACATTGCTAAGCATCGCTATTTAGAAGTGTTGTGGGTAATGCATTTAAAGTAACTTGCCTTATGTAGTGCAATTATTTTTTAAAGAAACAAGTAATAATTCAATATTTATTTTATTAAAGTAAAAATACCTACTTTATTATTTTCCCAGCAGTACTGGATGTAAGACAAGAAGCACATGTATCGGAACGCCTCTCCTTTGTAGGGCTCAGGTGCACAGCCAAGCAGAAAAGAATGTGCTGTGTGCAATCTGCTAACAGAAACATTAATGAAGTGTCAGCTTAGTTTCCATCCAACTATTAGCTATAGATATGTTGAAACTGTGTGATTAGGTGACACAACAGCCAGTGTTCATCCTGCTGATCATCTGTGGCTCAAGTCGAGGATGTAAAAAAGGAATGAATGATGGTTGCTTCAGAGCACATTAAGGACTAAACAAATTTATAAAACACAACAAAATTATCACAGCCTCCATGCTTGTTTTCAGATTCATTCCAGCCAATGATTAACGACTTGGCATTGTTTTGTCAAAGGAGAACTTCTAAAGCATAGTTACATGTGTAAACTGAGGTTTTTAAGAAACCATGTTTCGACCTTAATTGGGTTACTCACTTTTTGTATTTGCATGTAAATGCATTCACTGACTCAATTATATGGAGCAAAGGTCAACGATGTAGGTCTCTTAGAAGGACTATCACCATGGATACCAATACAGGTCAAACTGGATTGAACCCTTAAAAGAAACACACAATATTATTCCAGGACACTAAAGCATATATAACCTAACAAGTGTCATGGTTTTGTGAGCCTTCCTGTAAAGGGAACATGGGTTCTGGAGGTCAGCAAGTAGCCAACAAAGCATCAGAGCCAACAGCTAGCTGCACATAATCACTAAATGTTGAGCTGGGTTGAGGTAAGGAGGACTGAGAGGAAGCAAGTACTCTTATACCTGGCATCTAGTGGGCAGCTCTGGGTGGCTCCTGTAGGGAAATGAGCTTGACAGCTGCTTGAAAAACCTGGCTCCATGAGAGATACTGAGGATTGATTGGTGGAGGTACTTCAGAGACCAGTGTAGAGATCTCTAGTCTGGTTTCTCTATCGGAGAAGCAGGGCACCTTCCTCCCAATTCAAAAAGAGATTCTAAGATTTGGCTAGAAAGACCCTGGGAATAACTTTAAATGCATTTTGAACCAGAAGGCCATGGAGTCTAGATGTAGGAGGAAAGTTGGAGCAACATTTCAGCTTTAGGAGGAAGAGAGACTAGTATCAAGACAGAGAGAGAAAGAGGTGGCAAGACATATGGGCTTGTGGGTGAACTAACCAGTAGGTAGAAAGGGTTTCCAGATCTTTTCAAGTAGATCCCAAAAAGAAGCAGAGCATTGGTTATCTTTTGTTTACATTACTAATGTGCGTTCACACATTTGTGTACATCTCCTTTTGTGTAATAAACCAATATACCATTTTAGATAGGTTTACATATTCTATTACTGTTGTCTTAAAGCAGATGACACAGTGATAAAATAGACAGACACAGGTCCAGAGCTCTGGCATAATATCCCATGATCATTTGTTCTCTTTCAGTGCCCGTGTGTATTTTTCTGGTTGTTTTTTCTTCTGACATCAGTTTTTCCATCTGTGTTAGCTTAACTTCATATTTGGCCATGTTGGATGTTACTGGAACAAGCTCCAGCTATTTGCAACTCAGAATTCGATTCACCAGATTAAAGAAAGTTACATTATCTGTATAAATAAAATTGTAAGTTCTTTGGGAATCTGTGTGACTATTTGCTTATCTGTTTGCTTGTTGCTCAACCGATTTTTATGAAATTTTGTATGTGTGGTGCCATTGGTCCAGCCTAAAATATAGGATATATGTTGTGTTGAGGAGGGGGGGCAACGCAAATATCAGTCCTGATACCAGAATTACAATTCTATTAAGGGGTTGATGGGAAGGGCACCTTCAGTGCACAAAGTGTTTTGTAGTGGCCAAAGCTCTTCTAATATGAATCATGTACATTTATACAAAGTACCTAAGGTGTGCCAAAGCCAGCTTCTATTGGAACAACTACTGCTGGCTCACATGCATTTCCAAAAAGGCAAATCTGATCAAGGAAAATTGGCCACCCTGCCTCTCTTTGGACTTTTTACAAATGTAACAGTGTAGGCTATTGTCCATGATATACCATGGGTGAAACTGAACATCCCAGAAAATGTCTTAATAATACTATCTTCCAAAATCACTGTGGAATGTTTCTTTATTATTGACTAGCTGTCCCCCGTGGCTCTGCCTGCATAGTAGTGAAACAGGAGAAACTTTAAAAATCAATTAAATTAAACAAATATTGACAGCTAAGCAGAGGCAAGGTACACTCCAACATGTGGCGACAGGTATACCGACTCGAACGGAGGCTGGCACGCTCCTGAGGAGAGCCTCGCTCAGCTCCCCGCTTCTGAGGTCCCGCTTCCCCCTCCCCTCGACCTACAGCCTCTGCCTCAGATTAGCATGAATAAATCACTGCTGCAAGAGATCTATGATACTTAGCGCGATGAGAGACATGACAAAATCAACCAGAATGTTCAAGCAAATTCTATAAAAAAAGCCCAATCTAAATCTGTTAATAGTTTTCTCATGAAAAGCGGACAGACATACAGAGAGACAGACAGACAGATGTTGAATTTTATATATAGAGAGACTAGCTGTCTCCCATAGCTCTGCCTGCGTAGTAGTAAAACAGAACAAACTTTAAAAATCAATAAACAAACAGGTATCACTACCTAAGTGGAGGCAAGGAATACTCCAAAACGCAGAGGTAGAGCGACTTGAACGGAAGCTGGCACGTGAGTGAGGATGGCCATGTCCAACTCCCTACTCCTGACGTCACGCTTCCTCCTCCCCACAGCCTCTGTCTCAGAATAGTGTGAATATATCGCTCCTGCAAGTGAACTATGATTCATGGGGCAATGAGAGAAGTCGCAAAATCAACCGGAATGTTCAAGAAAATTATAGAAAAAAGCCTGATTTAAATCCGTTAAGTAGTTCTCTCATTCGCTAGCTAAGCAGTGGTAAGGTACACGCCCTGAGGCTGGAGTGTGAGTGACGAGGGCCCCACCCCCCTTCCCCTCAGCCCGCTGTGTGTCTCTCGGATTCACGCAAATAAATTGGTACCGCAAGCGAACTATGGTATTTAGCGCAATGAGAGAAGTTGCAAAATCAACTTGGACTCAAAGTCAGTTCAGATATTCTAAACTATTGCATCATCAATATTTGCCACAGTAAAGTAAGATGTCTTAGACCCCAAATGATTGTAATCCAAGAGTTACACTATGGCTGAATTTTTTTATGCCGCTGGTTCAATCCTCTTCCTGGCTACAGAGAAACTGCCAAGATCAGGGGTCTCAAACTTCAGTCTTGGAGGGACACAGTGGCTGTATGTTTTTGTTTCAACTCTGTTTATTAGTTAGATGCTTAATTATTACTGCTGAAGTTGTTGTGACTTAAGCATCATTTTTGAGCTTCATTTATTTGACCCAACAAAACAATCTCTTACCTATTTTAAAATTCAGAGTACTTTGAAAATTCCGGATGCTTAAACTTAATCCACTGAGTGTATTAGAATTTAAAAATGCATACTGTCAGTTTCTTGATTATACCAAATTTGCACTACTTTTAGCTAAAAAATAAAAATGATTTGTTTTGTGTTGATGGGAGCCTTCCCTTGCCTTGCCCTTGCATTCTGATTACCTGCTAGACGTCTCCAAGCCTCCATTGCTTGCTCACAATTATTTACTTGCATAAATATGCCTTTAATTACCTGATGTTCTGTCACAATTATGGGTCCTTTGGACTCCTAAGAAAAGACCTGAAATTGCTAATTAAATTCTTCTCTAGAGACTTGAAAAAGTTATTTTCAACTTAATTAGACCTGACTAGACTGATTTTATACATTTATCTAAGTTTATGAACCCTTTTTGTAGATTATTTAAGTGTTGCATTTTACTGCTAAATTGTAGTATAATCAAAAACCACCCTTAACTTTCTAAAATGTTTTTATTATGACCAATTATTTGTATTGATTAGAGGAAGTGACCCATGCATCAAAAAAGTAATAAGTATACAAATAACAGATCTTGTACAAAAGTAAGAGAATCTTTTGATTTAATAAGAAGTGGCACATCCATTAACAGTTATAACATGAACTGTTTGTCTTTCTTGCAAATTAGTCTCTAATATTTGATTTGAGGGATTTGATTCCATTTATACTTAGAACGCTTCTTCAGTGATTACACATTTGTTGGCTATCTTGTAGGAAGAGACTTTTCATGATTTGCCAAAACATTTGTTTTGGATTGAAGTCTGAAATTTGACTATGCCTTTCAAAAACACAACTTTTCTCCTTCTTGATCCCTTCTTTGGTATATAGTATCTTTGTTGGAATGTTTACAATAATTGTATGCTCAAAAAGGTATTTCACTGCGCCTTTAAATTCTGATATTCTTTTCTAGAATATTTTGGTATGACTCTGTGTTCATAATTCAGTCAGTGATGGTAAACGTTCCACTTCACTTGGAAGAAGTACAAGGCCAAATATTAATGTTTAACAGTGGTAATAAATTAATAAATCTACATTAGAGGTAACCACTGGCAGGTTTTTGCCCAACATCATACATTTTTGGATGATGCCCAGAAAACACTGTTTCAAAGATCAATAGATGGTCTTTTGCATCCGTGTTACAAGCAGCAATGTTCTTGTTTGAGATGAAAAGTCCTCTTCTGGCTACTCTACCACACGTGTAGTGTGGCGCATTCATTGGCTCTCAGTAGATACACTCTACATCTTGCAATCTCTATTGCTAAGTAGGCCTAGTTTTAGTTTTGGTTTTGACCTTACTTTTGCCAGTAAATTATGATTTATTTCTCCACTTTGGCTTTGATAGCCACTGGTTTATTACAGGCATGTTTTTTTCTCTGGGTGGTATTTATAGTTGTTTTATTATTCTTTTTGTTATGATTGAATTATTATTTTCCTTTGTTATTTATGTAAGTGTTGTGTACTATTGTTTATTATATACTGTTTCTTTAATGTTACTTCTATTTCATATGCTGTATTGGTGGAACCCCAAGAGGCAGGGCCACCTTGATGTGTCTTCTGTGGCCTTCCTCTGGCTGCTTCAATCAATCATAAAGAAAGAACTGGCAGTAGGACATTGAATGTTGTTTGGATTCATTGAATTACAGTTTCTTTGCACTTACTGTTTTTTTCTTTTATTTCTTTACTAGTTTCTGTGATTTTCCTTTTGGATTGTGTATATGGCTAGTTCATCTTGGATTGCCTTTTTAGGCACATCTTCATGCTTATTTGTACTCTTTTGAATATTTATGTTCTACCTTTTATTCATTACAATAAATATCCTAATTTATAAAAACATTTGTTTAACTCATTTCTACAAGCCAGAGTTTGGTGGTTTTATCTCCCTTGTGGGGCATTTTTGTTGTTGACAGGTGGTAGTTGGATTGGGTGAGCCTCTTCTGGGCAGACCAGTGAAGTTTGTGGCTAATTTACTGTTTTTTTGGAGGCCTCACACTCTTTTGTCATATCATTGACACCATGTTATAACAGCCATGATCTCTGTGTCTTCCTAGGTTTTGAACCTTGGCTCTATCTGTCCTTTTGTTGTACTAAATAAGTTTTGGTTTACTTCTTCCTCACAATAATTTTGGGTGTCTTTACATGCCTTTAACACAATAATGATTGCTACTGAGGTAAGAGCAAGGGCATCAATTGCACCAAGAGAAGTCTAGGGATCATTGCATGTAGTCTTGTACTGTTCTTTCTAACATCTTGCTAAGGTTTCCTTGTTGCTTTGTTGAATAATTCTGGATAAAGTTATTGAGGTCATCACTGAAAAAGTCAAAATATATTTGTGAGGTTCATTGCCCACTGGTTAATGGCAGCCAAGCCCCTAAAACTTTGGCTTTATCCAATCACTATTTTTATGCTATTTGCACTGAAACTGTACTTTTATGGAATACTCATGTTGCACTCTTATCTACTCTGTTCTGCTGCTTTGTATGTCACCTTCCTAAGAATTCCACCAGAGGCTCCAAAACATGGGTTAGTTATGCATGTGTCTCTGCATACGCTTAGGTGTCAATGTCAGGGGATTGATACTGGGAAGGTGGTGGTTTGATGAAAGTAAAAGGGCATCTGTGATTTCATTTATGCCCATGCAAGGTTTATGTTTTTTATATACTGTCTTTCATAACAAAAATGATTGATTACAAAAAAACTGAAAGCAGTGATACATTTTTTCTCTTTGATTAAATGCAGATATTAGGATTTTTGAGCCCTTGTTTATGTTGACATCTTTTCCTTTGTCAGGCATATGTTTAATTGTAGCTATTGTATCTCTCTCAGTTGCTTATGCTGAGCCCAAAATGCAACCTTTTTGTCTTCTGTGATCTTTTTGTGTTTCAATATGTAGAGTACAGTAATCCCTCCTCCATCGCGGGGGTTGCGTTCCAGAGCCACCCGCGAAATAAGAAAATCCGCGAAGTAGAAACCATATGTTTATATGGTTATTTTTATATTGTCATGCTTGGGTCACAGATTTGCGCAGAAACACAGGAGGTTGTAGAGAGACAGGAACGTTATTCAAACACTGCAAACAAACATTTGTCTCTTTTTCAAAAGTTTAAACTGTGCTCCATGACAAGACAGAGATGACAGTTCCGTCTCACAATTAAAAGAATGCAAACATATTTTCCTCTTCAAAGGAGTGTGCGTCAGGAGCAGAGTCTGTCAGAAAGACAGAGGAAAGCAAACAAATCAATAGGGCTGTTTGCTTTTAAGTATGCGAAGCACCGCGGCACAAAGCTGTTGAAGGCGGCAGCTCACACCCCCTCCGTCAGGAGCAGGAAGAGAGAGAGAGAGAGACAGAGTTTGTTTTTCAATCAAAAATCAATACGTGCCCTTCGAGCTTTTAAGTATGCGAAGCACCGTGCAGCATGTCGTTTCAGGAAGCAGCTGCACAAAAGATAGCAACGTGAAGATAATCTTTCAGCATTTTTAGACGAGCGTCCTTATCGTCTAGGTGTGCGAACAGCCCCCCTGCTCAATCCCCCTACGTCAGGATCGGAGAAAGTCAGCACAAGAGAGACAGAAAAGTAAGCCGGGTAGCTTCTCAGCCATCTGCCAATAGCGTCCCTTGTATGAAATCAACTGGGCAAACCAACTGAGGAAGCATGTACCAGAAATTAAAAGACCCATTGTCCGCAGAAACCCGCGAAGCAGCGAAAAATCCGCGATATATATTTAAATATGCTTACATATAAAATCCGCGATGGAGTGAAGCCGCGAAAGGCGAAGCGCGATATAGCGAGGGATTACTGTATCTTAAAATCCTGTAAAACAGATAATTTGTTGATTTGCATATTTTTTTCTTCATTTGAATGTTACTATTCTTGATTTGGTAAGGTTTATTAGAATTTCCCTTTTTCCTGTATTTCCCTGCCTAATTTTGCATGTACCTTTTTTTTGGATTCTTTTGAGTATCATTTGCATCTTATGTGTTTCAGTTCAAACTGTATTTCTGTTGCAGTAAATAGTTATTATGAGTAAAACAAACAAGAAAAATATGTAAAAATGTTTGATTATTTTAACTTATGCCAAAGTTTCCCATTCCCTTTGACAAACTGGTCACTAACACATGCCCTCATTTTCTCAGAAATTACTAAGTAAGTATCTTGCCCTCTTTATTCTGGGACGGCAAGTGCATATACAGTGAAACTCAAATAACCACTTTGCTTTCAAGTTTGAATAGTCATAGAACAGATCAAAATTAAATTATGATGAAAGAAACCGTAATTTAGAAACACAAAAAGACTTGTGTTTTTTTTAATAAAAAATATATCTAGGAGGAGGCAGATATGATGCACTGTGGTGCAGGGAAGACCATGAAGTCTTGTTAATTTGATTTTATTTGCTTGAATTTCCTTTGGCAGTCCCTAAGACCATGGTGTCTTTCTATAGTTGTTAATGGGTCAGGTCTCTTGAACCCCTTCTCTTAAATGGGCAACATGGTCTTGATGGGGTGTAGGATTATGACTAGTTTTATGGCTAGACTTACCTTTAAAAGTTCAAATTGTTCATAGCACTTTTGCTTTTGGACTAACTGCTCAGTCTACAATCCTTAATTAACTATAAGCAGAATTCAGGCATCCATAGGCCCTGCAGGTTAATGTATGCTATGGTATTGCCAGGAAATAATTCCTACATTTGCTAAGATTTGCCTCCAGGTATATAAAAGGAGAGAGGATGCATGGAACAGATCTCTGCTCTAAAGAACATCATTGAGCAATGTCTGGAATGGAATAGTCCATTGTACAGTACATTAACTTTATTGACTTACAGAAAGAATTTGACAACCTGCAACATCATACTCTATCGAAGATCTTAAGGTTATATGAAGTTACTCCAAAAATAATTACCATGGTATTTGGAATGATTTAGGCAGAATATCGATGTTTTGAAGCCATATTGTGTACCATTGTCAGGGTCACTTTCCACGCTTCTAGGGGGTGTGGTCTCCAGGGTTGTGACCTTGACTTAATCAGCAAACGGCATAAAAGGTCAGCCTTTTGATTTGAGCCTTATCCGATCTTCAGTTAAGATCCTTTTTTTTATTTTGACTTACTAATTTGATTGCTTTTCATGTCTTGTCTGTTTTTTCACTTACTGTGTGTTATTTGACTTAGAATTTTGCCTCTTGTCTGGGTTTTGGTCACTTCGGTTTATTTTTATTTTTTTTTGTTTGCCTTTTGCTTGTATCTCCTGGTTTTCTCCCGAGACTATTTATCTGTTTTCCTGTCATGACAGTAGGGTTGTTTTATCAAAATTTTAAATGCAGCATTATTCTTGATGACACACTAACAAATTAGTTCCTGGTTGAGAAGGGTGTATGATAAGATGGGGTTGTTTCCTTCATCCTCTCCTAGTTGCCATTGACTGGATCATGCAAAATACCACATCAGACAAATGCAGAGGCATGCAGTGGACTCTATTATCCCCCATAAAGAACTTGGACATTAGTGATGACCTTTCTGTACTCTCCTCTAAACATGTCAAACTACAAGACAAGACTGATAAACCAAATATATACAGCAAACAAACTTGGTTGATTATCAGTCCCCCTCACAACTAAACTGATGTACATCAACTCAACAACTCATGTACCCGTCACAGTAAACAGTAAGACTCTTGAGAATGTAAAGGAATTTACTTATTTGGTGAGCACTGTTAGTACTGATAATACAGCCAATAAAGATATCAGGGCAAGATTAAGGAAAGTTGGCAGCATGACTGCCTGACTTCAGTCTATCTGAAGGTCAAAGCAATGTAGCTTCCAGCATAGATCCTCCTGTATAAGAGCAATGTGAAGTCTGTTTTGCTGTACAGTGCACAATGCTGGAGCATAACTCAAAGGAAAATGAGATCTCTCAACGGCTTCCATAATGGATGCCTGAGAAGGTCAGGTCAGGTCATGATGGGGAGCATGCAATGGTACAGTGTATGGCCACACCCACAGCATGACGAAACAAGCTTGGGATCCTGGTTGGCCACCCTTCAGGCAGACACGCGGTCCAGTCCCACCCTCTGGAAATGATCATCTATCTGCTACAGCCAGGTGTTACATGGGCGCCCCTTTGGTCTGGTCCAGCCGCTCGGGCCCTCAGCAATGAGGATCCTGCGAGCCGGATCACCCTTGGAGAATCGCACCACAGGACTGTAGTGGTGTAACTGATGCACACAATGCAGGTAATGTGTCTCATTCTGGACACCATGAGCAACTGCTCAATCGACACAAAGTCAAACCATCGATACCCAAGGATTCTCCAAAGAGACACAGAACCGAAGGAGTCCAGTTTTCGTCTCAGGTCACTGGATAGCATACATGTCTTGTAACCATACAAAAAAACAGAAAGCACCAGGACTCTTAAGACATGGACCTTTGTCCATTTGCAGACATATTGGGAACGCCACACACCCCTTTCCAGCGACCTCATGGCACCCCCATGCTCTCCCAATCCATCTACTGACTTCACAGGAAGAGTCACCAGAGACATGAATGTCGCTGCCAAGGTAAGTGAGAAGTATCTGTGGAAAATAATGGCAAGCTCTACAGGAAGATGAGATGCCTAAATGTAGCACTTGAGATCAAATGTTGGTGTCTGAGATGGCTAGGGCATGTGTTAAGAATGTACCAAGACCGTGTCCTAAAAGTAGTTCTCACATGAAACATGAAACAAAAGTGGCCAAAAACAACATGGTAGAGGACAGAAACATCTGAACTAAAGAAGGAAAATTGAACATGTTGCCAAAGACTGGATTTGATGAAAGTAATTCACCTCAGCCTAATTTCCCAGTTGGGACGAAGAGAAGTAGTAGTAGTAGATACTGATGTTGAAAAAAACTCCAGCCACTAAGACAAATTAATTAAGGAACTGTACTATAGAAAATTAGCAAAATGAAGTTAAATTAAATTGGGAATAAAATAACAAAATGAATGTCAATACTAAACTAATTGAAAAAGGAACTCAATTCAAAATAGGAAATATGTCAAAAATTTAAAAAATGAACATAGTTCCAAAAGAAAATGCCAAAGCCAAAAGGCAAAACACACTATACTAACACTATAAAAATAATCCAAAAAGTCCAAGCCATACTAAAATCTTAAATTTAAGAACTTAACAAGCAAAATCTGAAGTTTAAATGCCAGAGATGCAAACAGTAAAATTCTAAGACCTCCAAAAATGAAACTCACACAAGAACATTCAAAAGGGGAGCAAAGACAAAGTAACCTGAAGGCTAACTAATGCCTCTCCATAAAATGAGTGGCAAATGCAGATTTTTACAGCCCTGGTTAGGTAATTGCCCTGCAATTAAGTTAAGCTACAGAACCTGAGGGCAATTACCTAATCAGTTTTATCACAACAAAGCTTTATTACATGAGTGACAGTCATTACATTGAAATAATTAATAAAGATTAATTTAAAAATTACCATAAACTAATAATAAACACTAAACGAAACCAATTAAATAAATTTAAACTAAAACAGAACATTTCCAAGAAAAAATGAAAACCAAACACACAGAAAATATAAAGGTTAAGATAAACAATAAAACAAAACAACCTTCCCTATATCCTTCACAAAGTGCAATATAAATAAAATTTATTATTATTATTATTAGTGTATTGGCCAGACTTATGGAGCACCTATACACTTAAAAGGTTTACCCTTGTGATGATGCCTTTTGCATTACCATACCCTGCATGAGTTTTCCTTTTACTTTTCCAGGCTTTTTTTTTTTAATCTTGTTTCTGTACTTTCCTAACAACCCCTTGCCCTCCATGCAGCCTATAACAATATATATTTGTGTATGTAATATACAGCATTACATCCTCCATTAATATTGGCACACTGAAGACATAGTTTGATATCAGTCAGTCAGTCATTTTCCAACCCGCTACTATCCTAACACAGGGTCACAGGAGTCTGCTGGAGCCAATCCCAGCCAGCGCAGGGCACAAGGCAGGAACAAATCCTGGGCAGGGCAGCAGCCAACTGCACGTCACACACACCCACACACCAAGCACACACTAGGGACAATGTAAGATCGCCAATGCACCTAATTTTCATGTCTTTGGACTGTGAGAGGAAACCCACACAGACACGGGGAGAACATGCAATCTCCACACTGGGAGGTCCCGGGAAGTGAATCCAGGTCTACTTACTGCGAGGCAGCAGTGCTACACAATGGTTTGATATATACTCAAGTTACTCTGATATGAAAAGCAAAGGTGACAATGAGAAAAAAGTACAGCCTGTAACCTTTACATTATTTCTGAGCATTTATAAACACACACAATGGATATTTTATTAGATATTCTCATTTGCTATCGCAAATACCTTGCTTGCCAAAACAACCAATCATATCTTAGTAGGTCAATGTACAGTATTTACTGTAGCATACAGGCATGATGAAGAGGTTTAGTTGTTTCAGAAAACATTACAATGAGCAATTTATGTTATCTAAGCGACTGTAATGTGGTAAGAATATTGGTAGCATATATGATAGTTCTAGTATCTCAGAAATGGCTGTTGTTTCTCACAAATTTCAGTCACTAGACTTTACAGACTAGAGAGTATAAAATAATAAAATCCCAGTGAGAAGCAGTTAATGAGAAAATTCAGAGGGGGATTGCCAGACTTGTTCAAGTTAAAATTAAAACCCCAAAATCTCCCATAAAAACTCTTTACAGACCTGATGTGCAGACAAGCATCTTAAAATGTACAATGAGTTGAACCTAAAGCAGCAGAAGGCAACAAAAAGATGACAGTTTAGTGGACAGTTGATCACAAAATGTGAATCATCAAGGATTGTAAAAATGTGACCTCGTAAGACAAATCTCAATTTCTGCTATACTATGAATTTAGTATAAAGAACATGAATCCATTGGTTGATATTTTCATGTGTGATTGGGACTGGTTGTTAGTGTTAGTATGATGGTTTGGGTAAAGTTTTCTAGGTACAGTGCCAGCAACATCAGAACATGTGGCATGAGCACCTGTCTCCCATAATGCCACAGCTGCGGTCTGTCCTCATGGCAGCCTGCCAAATGGAGCGGGGTAGATCAGCAGTCTGCAGTAAGGTGTATGTGTGTGTTCACGTGCTGTGATTCACTCATCTTGTCAAGTGTGTTACTCACATCCTCTCACCAGAACATGAATTTGCTGCAAAAGCCCAAGAAAAATTGTGAAACTAGAAGTGATAACATCTAGGTAAAGCACTGTAGTAAACACAACTAGGGTTTGTTTTAATCATTAGTGTTATTATTAAATGAAATTTTATGTAGTTCAATGATATTTGAAAAAAAAGGAGTAATGTTAAGCTCTCAGGAATGCTTAAAAATGTTTGAATTTAAATAAATTGTAATTAGGTGTGTATGTTATGAAAATTCACTTTATGAAGGAGTTTTTAGAAATGGGTCAGCTCTTTCTTAAAGTGAAGGAAACTTGTATGCCTTTCATATTAGCGCCTACTCCACTAAATTAAGATGCAATAATTAAGCTGTCTGAACTTTCTGCATGTCATTACCTCAGGTTGCAGTTACTTGGCTCATATTTTAGTGATTGTAATTCAACTCAAACAAAAAGAACAAAGAAGGAATCATTGTTAAGTCTGCAAAAGTTGTTTTTGACTGTAAAGTGGATAGTGACACAGCAGTTGTGCTGCTGCCTTGCAACATGGGGACCAGGGTCTAGTCCTGGGGGCTCCTTGTCTGGAGTTTGCATGTCCTCCCCTTCTCTGCTTTAGGCTTCCTCTGGGTTCTCCAGTTTCCTCCACACAGTCCAAAGACATTGAGGTAGGGTGAATTGACAACGATAATTGTCCCTGATAAGTGTGTGTCTATTGATTCTGCGATGGACTGGTGCTTTGTCCAGGGCTTACTCCCACCTTGTGCCCAAAGCTTGCTGGGATAGGCATCCAGCTTCCCTACAATCCTGCAGGTTTCAAAAATGGATGGATGGATATAAAACAGAGAGATCCTACATTTACTAGTACTTTTAATGATTAAGCACACTTAATATCAGATATTTTAAAACTTCTACTTGAGAAGTTTGCTCATGGGCAAATTTTACTTTTATCTGCGTAACCTTTCGGAAAGGTATATCTACTTTTACTCAAGTATGTCTGAATACTTCATGCAACACTGAGCATTTTTACTGACCATTTATGTCTATTCTTATTCACAATCTGTTCTTCTTCAAATAGTAGACATGTAAAAAAAGCACTCAGTACCTCCAGCTGTTCCTACAAACATGAAAGTGATTTCAGTTCACTCTAATGGCCTCTATAGTCCCCGGTTCTTAATCCAGTACAGCAAATGTATGATTAGGTAGAGAGACTGCATGAATATGTGGGGCTTGAAAAGAGGCAGAAACTGCATGATACTATCAAGTCGGCAGAGACAAAAATCATAAAGGAATGTTTCCGGTATCTAGTTCAAATTGAAGGTTTTAGGCTATTACAGAGGCAAAAAGAGATTTTTACCCAGTACAGGTAAACTGGACATTGAATGTATATCCTTTGACCATTTTTGAATAATTTCTTTTTTTTTCATTGTGCAAAGCAAAGGACAAAAGATGAAACCCATGGGAAACATACAAAGAAGCCACACTGGAGGAAGCATAAAACATTTGTTAGGCGCTGGAGGGAAACAGTAACTTCATGGTAGCAATTTTGTTCCCCAAACCGATAGATGGCCACCTGGGAAATTCTAGGTTTCTGTTTTATACTGTATGTTACACTGAATAAAACTGCATTCTGCATTTGTGTAGTTGATCCCCCAGCTGGGACATTAGCAAATATCATAAACCAAACTTCATTTTCTAAATGAATAAACACTGTTTGCTATGCTTTAAGCACCATTATGATTTGCTTTGATAGTCTTCTTTTTGCTCCCCTTTGGCATTTCCATGATGTGAATACCAGTAATGGACCAGTGCTCATATTACTATATTGACTTTTAATTATATTCTCATTAAATTACTTTGAGTAAGAGTCGGCTCATTGCATTTGTGGATTTTACTGTCATTTTGTACAGGTTGGAAAATATTTGGAATCATTCAAAAGGTGAAAGAAAGTAAAAAAACTGCAGCCCTCTACCTTAGATTTTTAGAATACTGTATATGACTGTGATGTTTTTCTTTCCAACTCTAATTCTTAATTACTGAATGAATGACCAGTCATGCTTGCTCTTGGTGGCAAGTGACCTTGTCAAGTCATTTAATATGGCTTTCAGCTAAGAGATAGAAATTAAACTGAGTATAAACTGTCCCTGAAATTAATCGCATTCTATTTTGTGCTATTAATATGATTGAGATGGGTGTTACGGTGGTGCAGTGGTTAGCACTGCTACCTCACAGCATCTTAGTTCAAATCCCATCTCTATTTGCATCTGTGTGAAGTTTGCATGTTCTCATAATGTCTACCTGTTTTTTCCTCTCTGAGAATTCCTGTTTCCCCCACCACAAATGTATGTGATGGCAACTTTAAATTGAGTGGGTGATTGTGTCCTGTAGCAGAATGGTACCCTGTTCTTGGATCTTTCCTGCATTGCATGGCTAGGCTCTGCAACTAAGTGTTGGATTGAAAGGTTTCAGTAATGGATGAAAGCACCTTGAGTATGAGAAAGGTGCTGTATACATAACATGTATTATTATTATGAATATATCAGCTTTTTTGCTCCTTTTCATGTAATGAGCTCTTTTTTCTGTGTAGCACAAAATAATGCTTGTTTGATTGTTATCAATAAAAAACACTTCAGTTCATTGTTTTCACAACTTACTATATAATGAAACATAAAAATAAGTAATATAAACTTGACAAATATGTATATTTTGGGTTGTTTAGTAATACATAGACAGATAGATCTTTGATCTTTGCTTACTGAGCAGTCAGTGGGTATGCATCTATGCACTGTATATGAAGACATTTTTGAGAACCTATGCTCTTTCTCGACCACTCAGATCTGCTGCTGTCAGGTGTCTGGTGATGCCACCTCTGTGTGGTCTCAAATCGCAGTCCAGACTCTTCTCATGTGTAGCTTCTGGCTGGTGGAATGAACTGCCCATCTCCATCATAACAGCTGACTCCCCCTCAATGTATTTCAGAAGCATTTGAAGACTCTCTTGTTTAGTGAAGTTGTTTCTAATGTATAATAATTGTTAGGTTTTGCAATCTAGGCATTGTAACTAGCTTGAATTTTATTCTGAACTCTTCACTGATGGTTATTTTTGAACCCTTGCTCTGTAACACTTCTTTTCCAAACAGTCCATAAACTGATGACTACTTGATTATATTGACCTCCTTTGTAAGTCATTTTTGGTGAAAGTGTCTACTAATAAAGTACATGTAAATGTAAAATGTAGATAGATAGATAGATAGATAGATAGATAGATAGATAGATAGATAGATAGATAGATAGATAGATAGATAGATAGATAGATAGATAGATAGATAGATAGATAGATAGATAGATAGATAGAGTGACACAACGATCACCTTGCTTCATTGCAACACTTGGAACCTGTTTCCAATTCTGACTCTGCGCAGTATAAACGTTCTCCTCATGTTGACTCATTGTCTCGTTTTCTCCCATAGTCCACAGTCGTGCTGCTTGGTTGATTTTCATCTCTGCTTTGTCGTATATTTCCTACAGTTTCTACACACATGCAGTTGCTTCAGTTAGTGCTCCACTGTGACTGTGAAGACCTACAGTAAGTACGCATGAACTGGCATCCCGTCCGGGGTTGGCCCTGCATTGCGCGCGCCGCTACCTATAGAGCACGGCTCCCAAATGATGAAATAAACTGTATAGCATGATGACCATTCCTTACTGTTTTTGATAAAACCATTTGTTGTGGATTTGACTTCATTCAGAGATAGCAAGTGTACAATACGTATAACCTCATATTGGCGTGCTTGTTTTCACACTGTCAGGATTCTCGTTTGCTGCAGTATAGTGATTCTGTACCGGGAATATTACCAGCGCTTGACAATGGAAATAAGCCGAATCTTCTACAGCCTTGTAAATTGAATTCTCCATCCTGTCATTCACACTTATTGAAAGTAGGCACCATATAACCCCTATATACCACGCACGGCGTTTCATTTCTATGCAGTTGGCATACGCGTTCATTTGTTTCTGACACCTGTTATGTAAACCATTGCAGCGGTTTCCACGATGTTTTCAGTGCTAATTACAGCACATGGCTAGAAGATCTATGCAATTAAAGTCATGTCGATTGCAGTGCCTGAAAATAGACCAAAAAGATCGTTTTCATGGCTTGTGGGAGCATGGTCAGGGAATACCGTTATTTTGTTTGCCTGCCTGCAAATCCGAAGGGAAGATTGAAGAGGACACGAGGGAGCTGGTGACTTCAAGTAAATAGCAGACTGATACAACTGGTTGCTGCCTATTTAGTTTAGCCCGTAACTAAGAGCACATCTGCGAAGGATGCCAATTAGGCGAATTTGCCTGCAGGTTACGAGGTGGAAGAAATCAATAGACGTGGAAGCGCGATAAATAGACTGAATCCTGCGCGCGTGCGCATGTTGGTTGATGCTGGCATTTGAAGTATGCAGTCCACGGCATACACACAGACACACACACAAAATGACTAAAGAGTGAAAGATCTGCTTATCGTGAGCGGGTGTGAATGTATGGGATTGCCCGCTGCTTTTGTACTCCTGTTGAATTTTAATGCCTTCTCTCCCCGATCTCCACTCCGTACCCTCCCATCCACTCTCGAGCCGCAGTCTCTGTGAGCTGAGCCGAAGGCTGGCACTGAGCGCGCACGGGTGCGTGAGTGAGTAACTAGTTGAGTGCATTACGGCTTAAATATGAGTTTCTCCAGCGGCGAATGGAAGTGGACATGGGGAAAGCCGCATGGCACCTGGACACTTTGAAAGGTGTGGCTACACCTCTGAAGAGCAGCGCTGCAACGGCCGTCGATCATGGGCGGAAGATAAAAATCCTGCCATTAAATATTTATTTCTGGAAATGGACCTGGCTCTCTTGTTTGCGGATAGAGGTAGTGATATATATATATTTTTGACTTTTTCAAATTTGTGTCATATGCGACTTCTTTAAGAGAATACTCTTGAATTTGCAAGACTGGTGAAAGGAGTACTGCTTCTTGATAGAGGCATTTAACCCACTCCAGTTGTTTCAAATTCAGACATCCGCAGCACTTTTTCAGTGTGGATATAACAGATGCTATGTTGCTATACATTTCACTTGTTGACAGTTTTTTTTACTTATTTTTTTCCTCCGTTTTTATTAGCTTTCGAGAAATAAAAAAGTCTTTACTGTTAAAAGGTATCTTTTAGGATTGTTATTGCTTCCTCCAAATTATTATTACTGCTGTCATCATCTCCCGGCAAGCGCCCGAAGCAGCTGGCATAGGTAGGCTCTGGCGTTGCACGATCTAGGACTGAATTGATCGAATTCAGTTATTATTACTGTAAAAACTTTAAGCAATGTTTTAGGTAGATGAGATTGAATTAGATTAAAGATGAAAAGACTTAACAAACATAAAATGGATTGTGCGGCTTCATCCAAAGTATTATTTTGTCAGAAATGTTGCTACGGTATACACCGAACACGTTTCGTTATTAATTCACTCGCTTTTGCTTCCCTTTGTTTTACATACTGTTCCTTTACCATCATACACTTTATTTTTCTCATTTCATCCAAACTGTCACTCACATTGCATCAAAAATACAATCCCTAAATTAGAAAAACAAAAAAATTACTTGTGCCTCCAAAAGTTACATTTACAGTAAGCATTTCAACACATTCTTTTCTCGTTCTTTTTGCATAGCCTTACGTCTGTGTGCAAATCGTTTATATGTAATTGTATTTTTTTTAACAGAATCTCTTTTTTTCATTATAACGAGCAATGCAACGTGAAGATTTTGAAAAAGCTTCTCTTATGGAAGTTAGATGAAGTAAGTTTGATGA
Source organism: Erpetoichthys calabaricus (assembly GCF_900747795.2). Classification (NCBI taxonomy): domain Eukaryota; kingdom Metazoa; phylum Chordata; class Cladistia; order Polypteriformes; family Polypteridae; genus Erpetoichthys; species Erpetoichthys calabaricus. The sequence goes on along the minus strand of NC_041400.2, from coordinate 101,185,159 downwards.
GATTGAAGGGGTTTCAATTATTTCTCAAGGAAGCTTATTTATTTATTTACAGTATATGATATTAATGTCGCCACTGGCTTTAAAGTTGTATATTTGGTTATTCGATCTTGATTAAAATACAACAAAGGCTGACTACTTAAATAAACTACCTTAGCAAATCAGAATATTCTTGTAGCTGACCTGAATATACTGAATAATTCAGAACCCTTTGCTGTTTTCTTGTCTTCCAGCAGTTTTACAGAGATTGGAGTTAAAATGTTATACCACTATCTTATTCTTTAAAAGAAGATATTCTGTTGTCTAACATATGACAGTAATAAAATTAATGATCTGTTCTTTGGTGTTTCCTGAATACGGTAGCATACAGTATTTTACAGTGTGTAGAATTTTTAAGGTCTTAACTTATCAAATAGGAGTAATGTGACATAAATAAAGATATTAAAACAATGCAAGGAATATATGAAACATGAAATTGCTAAATGTAGCAGTACAAAGCAATTTTTATAAGTTTAAATCTTGAGGGAAAGGCATCAATGGATGACAGAAGCAGGTTCAGCTACTTTCCAAATTATTTCTAGTATTATCATCTGCACTCTGGCAAGGCAAAACAATGGTATAAACAGTGCCATTTTTAAACAAGAGTGATTCATGCATCTGCATACACTTTGGCCTTATTTTTAGCCACATACATTATAAAATGTATGGTACTGAATACATGACTGTATAATTTAAGCAGTTTAATTATTGATTAGTCTTCAATGGCCTATTTCATTGCAGAGTACTCTCATTTGAGCACTAGTAACTTCAAGAATAATTAAATTTCACCGTTTGCCAAGAGCAGACTGCTTGACTTTTAAGTTCTTAATTTATTAGGGGACATGCAATTTAAGGAACATCAATTTATTTAAATGTATAAACAGGTACATCTTCTTGGTGACCTGCAATTGGATTAAACAGGTTTAAAAATGTATATATTATATATCATATGTATATGACAGAGCTGTTCTTGTTACTGTGTGTCTTAAAGCATGCTGACAAATTCAAAATGCATTTGCAAAGTCCATTGATTACTGGCTAAAGACAGTTAAGCCTCTGAAAATTTTTATTATGCAATTATTATTTTTCTTATTTGGATTGGATGGTATACTATACTTATAACTATTTTTACCTATTCCATGAATTACCTCATGTCAACATAAAATTTGGTAGACATGTCTCAGCTTAGAAAGTACTCATTCATCTCCCAAGCGAAAAGTCTTATATAGTCTTAAATGAGGAATTTAGTAATTGTATACTTGCAGTCTAGTACTATGGGATGGATGGAGTTTAAATCAGGTCCTTCTATTCTTTATAGCCATATTTAGGTACTGTTAGGTGTCTTGCCACATTTCATTTTTCAAACTTCAGCAATTGTCTTGATAGAATGTTGTTATCAACGCAAATTTCAATTGTATTAACAGAACATACATTTAAGTCTCTGCAAAAAAACCACTATATGTAGATATTTACAGTATTCAAGGTGAGCTCTACATTCTGGAAAAGGCAATTATAGAGTATATAGGTCTCTTTTATCTGTACTTTTCCAAAGCAATGGAAAATTCCAAGCAATGGAAAATTTTCTGGTAACTCAGTTTGTTAATGTTTATGTGCCTGACACCCACAAGTACTGTATGACCATTTATGAGACCTTGATTGTTCAGAAGTAGATGCACTACTTAAAGAGAGGTGTAAAACTTTGTTGCTCCTGAAATTCTAGCAAGTGAAGAGGCACAGCACTTCACTGTATTGACCAGCAGGTTTTTATGTGTTCATCTTCTAAAACTATTTTTTTCCTCTTATGATTATGGCTTGATTATTATGTTTATAAACAATTTAATTTATTTTCATAACCTACATTTGTCAGTTTTATTCCCTCTATTTGTGCTAATTGCTTCTCATAACCACAGCCATGTTGTTCTTAACTGAAGATTGGTTGCTAGATACATGATCTGAGGTTGTGCTGCATTGCATCATCACACTTTTATTATGTACTATTATGTGTCTCTATATTCTGATAAATACAACATTCCAAGAATAAACACTAAGTAGTGCAAGTTACGAAAAGGCAATCTTAGTTTTTATTAACACTTGTTTTTTGTCTTTTTGACCAATGATTTTTGTGTAACATCTTAATTTCATTTGCTAGGTCATTTTTATCTCCTGATGTAGAACCTAACAACATATTTTCACCTCTCGTTTGTTTTACATTTTTTTCTCTCAATCTCCTGGTCCCTACTCATTTAGTTAAAACATTTTAGACTGGTCATTTACTTCCCTTTGGCAATAATAAAGCTTTGCTTGCTAGAGGGTTTTGCCTGAGATTCGACAGTCACACAGCCAAAATAACCTAATGGTCTCAGTATAACTGTTCAACAGTTATGGTTTTAATTTAATAACTCACAGGCTCATGTAGAAAATCCTGAAGTGACTCAGGCAGGTCCATCCATAAAACACCTCATCACAAACATTTTTACACAAGTAACTACAGAGGCACAGCTGCTTTGGCCAATATGCATTATCCTACCCAAATGATAGGTCAATGACAGCATGAGTTTAGAGTTGCCACCCTTCATCTAGTAAAATTTAGACAAGGAAATAAGTTGTTTGGCGGCTATATTGTAATTTTGAAAATCCTGGCAGCTGGTGGGGGCAAACATGTTTTAAGAAAAATATGAGATGGCATATTACAGTCTTGAAGAAGTTATTAGTCTTGCCATAAAAAGATATACTCCTTTTGATTACCATAGAATTGAAAGCACATTCATTTAAAACCAGTTATTGTATAACCATATAAGAAAAGACAATAAAGAATCACATAAATCATTGGATAAAAAAAAAAATGGTATATTTCCCAAAAATAGAGGGAAGGTTGTGGAAAACTGAAGTACTCACCATATTTAGGGGGTTGGGTGGACATTTGTAGTTAATCCAATTTTAGAAATTGCATTTCAGTGCTGGTTATTATCAGTAGTTCTATTAATATTGGTAATGGGGGAAATTTTATTAGTTAATTTCTAATGAATCAACTTGTTATTCACCCTTTCGCAATGAAGCACAAACTACAAATACTCTCTACAGATGGAGGGCCTATTGGAAATGGTCTATTGACGTTTGTAACTTCTCCTTTGCTTCTTCAAACTGTCAGCTTTCACACTGAGAGGACATCATGTTTTTATAATTGATTGTTTTAAACCTTGGGCTATCCAAAAGGTTTGGATTAACTATTTACTTCCCTTCAGCTAAAATAGAAATGCAATTACTTGCTTAAAGTTTTGGAATGATAGAGTGCTGACCTGCTAAAATTGTTCAACATTCTTCATCATTTTGGTAGTTTTGAATGATATCTTCAGCATCTTGTATTTCTAGTTTTTTGTCTACTTTCAGATTAACCGTGTAGCGCTTTGTAATATTTATCTCAAAACTGGCCTTATTAATAGACTGTAGAGTCAACTGTAATTTTATTAAGCTGCATAACCTCATGGAGGACTGTTCCTTGGTCATCATATAAGGGCTATCCTGTAACTTCAATGCAAGGAGCAGAGGGGCCAAGACCAATAGCCTAACAACCAAAACAGCAAAGCCCTCAATAGATCATCCTGCATAGTGAATCAAGGAGGAGGAGGTTGGGAACATGCATTGATACAGCACATTGCCGCATTCACCACACAATAAACCACCTCAGGATACCAGATTAGGGTGTGAGGGCAGCCATGCCTGGGTGACACCACAGCACCACACTTGTTCAAATGGAATGGGACAGTGTGAGGTTTTTATTTTACAGTGGCTGGAGTGCCATTCCTGCCATTCCTCCAAGATTTCCCTGAAAGTTGTAGGACCCGCTTGCAGGGCTGGGGGCAAGTTAACATCATACCCAGGATGGAGCAATTACAGGTTAAGGCCCTTGCTCAAATGCAATCACTTCTGTCATTTATGGGATTCAAACCAGCACAGATCTCTAAACTAAGAGCCACCACTTTGCCCACTCAAGACTTTCAACAAATACAGCATTGTTTGGTGTAGATTATCAAATGAAATTTGTCCTCACTTAACTATAGTCTTTCACACATTTCTCTTCAAAATGTTGAAAGTTGAAGCTTTCTGTGCTCCAGAACTTCTTTACAGTATAAAAGGCAGGGGTCTGAGAACATCCACAATTTCATCAGTGCTTGGTCTCCTTCATCCAGTTCATTGTCTTCTCGGTGAACAGTTTCTTGAAATGTGTACAGGTGCTCAAGTAGTATATACTGGCATTTTTTATTGGGGTTATTGTACAGTATATTTGGTTGACACATTAATTCAAGGCATCTTATGATACCAGAATATATTTTAATTGTCTGCATGCATTTTCTACAATTGCAGCAAAGGCAGGATAAGTTATGGTCACACAGTTAGTTGGAGGTTGGAAATAAACTTGCACTCTTATGGTTTAAAGCCCAATGCTTTTCTCACTTTGAATGATGCAGACGAGTCAATTGGCTCAGCATTGTAATGACATGCCTTGGTATCTTTTCTTCCTGGCTGAAGATGGATGCTCCCACATATCTGAGTTTCAGCTGTTTAGTTAAATTGATTTTTAGCATTGGACTTGTTCTGAAGCCAGGAAAAAAATAATTGTGCAAGCCTGGTCTGCATCATATTTCAAAATTCCCTGAAAAATGCAGTACTTCATTAACTCAAATGCAGTACTCCTTTAACTCATCAACATAGCTCGAAGGTAACTGACTCATGAGTCTATCTACAGTACATGGTACCCTCATTTCAGGTCATAGCCAGTCTCACAATCTAAGATTGAAGAATAATAAGCATGGAATAATTGAGGAGTGTAAATGTATCAAATATTTCAGTATTCAGTTTCATTAATGAAGCATTAAATCTTTCTCTTATTGTGAAGCCGCTAACAATTATACCTGCTTTTATTACTCAATATGTGAAATTGTGATGATTAGGAATATGCTTTCTAACAAATGCTGTAGCCAAGTTGTTTTCACCAAGTAGATTCAGGGGTCCCATAATGACATATGCTCTTTTTTTTAGGTGGGAGTGGAATATCAAAAAACTATTTGGGGTCATTTTTCTACTGTCTAAGATTAGTTGTGATACCTTACAATTCTCACCAGATGTAATATTAAGCATCATATCTGGAAATAGCTGCCATGAAGGCAGAAGAATAAATAATTTAAGATGAAGATTTACATTAATTCTCTCAGTGTGGTCGTCCGAGGAACAAAATTAATTGGGCATCAACCCAGCCATTCCTGTTTACTTTAAATAATAACAAAGAAAACAAATGCACAATGGTGTTAAAACCACAACAAACAATACCCTCCTTTAAGCTTGGGGAAAGGTAATTCTGTTATTTAGGTAATAGAGGAGCTCCTTCTCTTTTGTTGCTCCATCATGAAGTGACGCCTCCTTCCAGGTGGTCATGCTTTTATGGCCCAGGGACTGGAATAGGAAAGGTCAGTTGCCCTCACTTGCCGTTTTCTCGGTACTGTGGAGGAAAAGGAAAACAATGTAATTAATGCCAGCACCCCCTCTTGGCCCAGGGTGGAACTACTTACCTGGGAGGAACTCAGAAGTTGACCCTCTGACACACATGCTTGACACCATGTTAGATTGAACAGTTTGCGCCTCATCATTTAGCCAGACAGACTAAAAAGTAGACTCAGATTATCAAAACATAATATGAAAAGTTCCATTCATTTCTTCAGTGTAAGTTACAGGTTATGATTTGAATAAAATGAATGGCTGCATATAAGCCTGAGTGGGCAGAGCTCTGAAATAATTTTTAAAAGCGGATAACAAATTTTAGTTGGTATTCATCTGCATTCAGCATAAAAAGCAGATGATGAAATTACAGGATGGTATGTGTATTGATATGCGCTAGAAGAATTTGTTTTTTTTTAAGATTTTATGCTTCTATAAAATATTCATTTGAGAGAGTTGAGAGTTGGTGGATAGCTGCTATTCGGTTGCAGCTAGTTTGTCTAGTAATTTTTTGTAATCTGTTTTGCTTATCTGTGATGCCAGTTTTGCACACAGCTTGCATCTTCGCTTCTTTGATCACTGCCATTGATAGCCTTCCAAGTCTTTCTTGTATTTGTTGGACAAGCTTTTCCATTTCAACACTTTTTTTCTCTTTGAGGAAAGCAGAGAATGAGTCATTGAGAAACAAATCTGTCTACTATGTTGTTATAAGGCTTCACAATACTTCAGTGGATATTAAGTGTGCATGCCTACATGTACCTGCAAAGTGCATCGTTGTCCTTTTATACAAAGTGTATGTCACAGTTTTCACATCCATTTTCCTGCTGCTTCTTGAGAGTATTCACATAGTCAATGCGGAAAAATCAGTGTGAACAAAAATGTAACATTCTGCAGAAGAGTATGATTATCTGAATTAGTATCTAAATTAAATGATTTTGTCCAAATGCATAAGTGTGGACCCACATATGAGAAAGCAAGGTTTTGCCCTTTGAGTGAGTTGAGATTACATACTGAAGCCTGAACTTTAAAGTTACTTCATGCATACTGCATTGCGATTCTATATAGCTTGATAAAGATGGTACTGCTTCCCAGTACTGTTTGACCATTAACATTTTCTAAAGTAGCAGGACTCAAGTTTTGCTGTAAATGCAGAAGATAGTGATTGATGGACTGCATGTAGGGGACTGTTCTGAAGCCAGAGACCAAATGGTAAGAGGAAGTCAGTGAACATACTGTATAAAGGCTTCTGACACAGTAAAGACTTTACAGTAAACATGTTTGGTTAGATCTTGTAGGGTTAGTATTTCTGGATATTTTTGTTAATGCTCATCTTATCTGACATGGTACTGTGAATAACAGTAGTTAGAGTGACAGCAGTTTCCCCCTAAATTAGCATGTGATAACATTGTTGAGCAGAGTCTAAAACACAGGAAGGAGACTATGAAGACTCTGTATGTTGCTGCTTACAACCAAAAACTTTCACTTCACTTTTTGTTGCTGAAATTTATCATAGCAACAACAAGCAAAATTCCACAGGTTATTTTCTGTGTGCTTAACATGTTCCGTACATAAAGCAAAAAGATGTAGCAAGACACAAAGTATATTTTCATTCAAACAAACAGATAAATAAAGCAGGAAAAATATATGAAACTTGAGAAAAAGCACCTTAAATAGGGTTCAAAGAAAGATATCTTCAGTGTCGCTGCTTACTGTTCAGAAATGAGTTGTGGTGGTTAAAGCAATTAGAATACAGGCTAGAAAAAAGGAAAAAGATATACAGTAAGTTACAGATTAAGTACAGAGGTTTAATGTTAATATAGTTTCCATTTTTAACTATTAGATGGCACCTGTGGCCTGCAGGGAATGTCTCATAAACTTAAACACCAATGCAGCAGACCAAAATGACTAAACAAAATAAAGGCTTTAATAACAAAGTCTCAATAAGTGACACAGGGGAACAATAAAGTACAACCAAAATGAAAAATAATAAACACCTCTGCCCTCAGGGCCTAGCTAAACAATAGTAGCCCCTGGCTAATCTGTTAACACTTTTCCCCTGCTCATTTTCCACTACTTGGATCTCCTTCCTCTCTCTGTCCAGCTGAGTTCTTATCACCAGCTGCCTCCCAACTCTAAGCCCTCAGAGCAAAGGAAGCAAGTCTGTTTTACACTGAGTCTTAACCACCTGCTGGGTACCCTGCTGTAAGCACTTCCTAGGTTCTGCTTGTCATTGATCTCTGGTGTCGTATGGGAAGGAGTCCTCCTAGCAGCACCAAAGATTCCTGCATGTAATCCCCACTTCAGAGGCATACTGGAGAGGACCAGATTGGTTGTCCTCCCCAGTGTACCCATGAGGCCACAACATATTGCCCCCTGGCAGTATGAGGAACCCCAAACCCTGTAAATAGGACTCATATTGAGACCTCCAGGATCCTGAAATACCTCTTGTTATGAGGGAATCATTTTCTGCTTGTCAATAAGGGAACTACTTCTCAGACAAACTTCTCACACTGCTCAATAAATTAGAACTTCTCACCCCTTCTTTTACCTCAATTAACAATTTTGCTTAGTCCATAGCTGAAATTGTTAGAAGTTTTGTGAAAAACAATATGCCTAATTTTCCTCACTTTCCTGCAGTCATCATTCCTGAAATAATACTGGCTAGTTTTGATCAAGAGAGGAGTAATATTTCAAGGTTTTATTAACAATTTTAAAATTACTAAAATGTCTCAGGGAATGTTAGGGAAACATTATATTTCAGCTTAATGCATAAATGTCAATTCTTAATTTGTAAGAATGTAAGTACTGTTGTGTAACCAGTAGATATTTAGAGTAACGTTAATAAACAATTCAAAGTTAATTTAAACAATGATATAACATATTCAAATCTATGTTATACCTTTTGAGAAAATGTGCTTGTAGATGGTTATCAGAATATATTTTCTATAGAATCAAGATTATTTTCTTTTTAGGAATTAGCATAAATATTTTTAACAGCATATGTCTTTGTATTAAAAATTGTATTTATGACAGGACCTGTTAAAAAGTTGTATATATATGATTTAAAAAGTTTGGAAAAATAAGTAATCTATGATTTTTAAATATGTAGTATACCAACATAAATAGAAATATGGGTCTGCTTCACTTCTTTGAGTTTTAAATGTGAGAGTAGTATTTGATCCCATCTTACATGAAAAGTTTTTATTTAAAAAATTCAAGGCTGTAATTTGAACAGTAAAAGTGTCCTAACAAATCTATTTGTGACTAATCTTTTAAATAAAACTTTTTTTTTGTTAGATTATCTTTTTTTACAATTTTTTTTAATATGACTCTTATTAAGTTAACATCAATGACAAAGATGATATGTAATATGATCTATCAAAGCCTTGCAGAGATTTTTCAAAATACATTACCAAACACTTCAACTTGAACCACTTGAGTCAGGAATAGTAAAATTATTGCTAATGTAGTGGCCAGCAGATGAAAGCACTCACTGATTGATGGAGGCCAGCTAGAGGCAGGGTCTGTGGTGTAACACAATCCGCATGCCCATATCTTTGTATCTCTCTCATCTCAGTCCTTTTTACATTTTCGAAAAGGGCATCTGGAAACCCAGAAGAAAGTATTTACATTTTGTAATTAACTTGCTTTCAAACTCAAAAATTTTCATTTCTTAATAAAGACAAAGTTGACCTCTACACAATCCTAATGTAAATTGAGCTATCACATAAAATAACGAATTTCTGGTACAGATCAGACAAAGCCGGAAACTTCGATGTACTTTATGTTGTGACCTGTAGGCGGGGTTGAAGCACCTGTACATTCAATCCAATACCACCAACAAGGATTGCAGAGGTTAATGCATCACTTCCAGTTTCTCATGGAGCATCGCAGTGTCCAGGGGCCTCATGCATAACGCTGTGCGTAGAATTCACAGTATAACATGGTGTAAGGATAAAAGCGGAAATGTGCGTATGCACAAAAAAATCCAGATGCGTAAATCCCGGTCAGCATGAAAAGTAACACACATGCACGTGCCTGCTGTCACTCCCCAAACTCCTCCCAGAATTACGCCTCTTTGAATATGCAAATCAATATAAATAGCCCTTAAGCTCAGCGTTCTGTGAAAAGGCAATGGCAAAAGAACAGGGGGGAAAATAAAAGAATTTCACCGAATACCAAGTGAAGGCAAGGAAAAACTTACTATTTGTTTGTTTAAACAGTGGTATAAACAACAAAATGAAGTTGATCGAGTGACATAGAGTGTCAGTGAAACTCGAAAGCTCAAGTTCACAAAGTCGCACATTGCCCGAAATAAGAAAGAAGTTGCCAGATATCAAAGTGAAAAGGCGAGTCGTAGCCCACCATCTGAGTGTCATATGAAAGCTTATTAGGGTACAGAGAAAAAAAAATAGGCACACAGTGGGAAAAAAGCTGAAAATGTCAACTTTAATCTCGAAATTTCCACTTTAATCGCATAGTTTACTTTGTCATTAAAGTAGAACATCATAAACTTCATCTTAAAATCGTTTAATATAATAGCTTCTCAAATCCCATCGTAACTAAAGTAGTACGTTAAATGCTTTGTTTTGTATTTGATCTTCTATGTGCTCTATGTGTGTGAATCACTACGTGCTTCTTAAACGGGCTTTCTCTTCCTCCAACAGGACACAGAATCCATTACATTCATAATATTACAGCTCTCTAAAATACTGAGATGTATACTTGATATCATGTTCATGATGATAGGAGTTAAAGCATGTTATTAAACATGGGAACATGGTGGCACAGTGATTGTTCCTGCTTCACGCAAGATGCTTCCTGCGCCGTGCGCGACCTTCAATGAAATAATTTATTGCAGCAGTACTGTCTGTTTCAAACATACTAACCTCCAATTCTTGTCCTTACTTTTCTTTCTCCAAATACCCAATCGCCACACAATCAGCTCTGTAATAGACGTTAAGTCATCTGTAAGCTTAGAACGCCGATACTTCAAAACTTTTAAGGAACATTGAAATATCTTCGTAGTACATGTTTAATTATCCTATCCATCTATCCTTCCAGTGTCGCACCAGCCCCAGCAAGAATACAGCGCGAGGCAGGAACAATCCATGAACAGAGCGCCAGCTCCTCGCTAGCGCTGCGGCACCGTGTCCTCACATGTTTTATTAACAATATAGATTATTTAAATGAAGTTAAAGTTTTATCTGTATAATATAATAAACATGTTTTGCTGCATTTCATCTTAAAAATGATATCGTCATCATATGTAAATACGCGCTTTATAAAGTGGCTCAGGTTGTGCAATATTATAACTGTATCGCAAGTTTACAGTGAGGTAATTGTACTTATAAGTACTAACAGTTCTACAAAGAGCACTTGATGGACTGATTGAGTGCGTTTATAGTTCTTGGGATGAAACTGTTTCTGAACAGCGAGGAAAGGCTCTGAAGCGTTTGCTATATAAAAGCAGTTCAATAGATAGATAGATAGATACAATAGACAGCATGGCTGAGGCAGCATGTGCTTGATGCTGTATACCGATAATCTCTTTCCAATCAGCTGCTGTAGAGCTGTGATTCTCCACTCAGATACAGTGATATAAATATTCCGAGTGGTGCAGTGAGAGTAATATGGAAAAAGATGATCCGCTGTGGCAACCCCTAATGGGAGCAGCTGAAAGAAGAAGAAGGTGCAGTGAGAGTAACAACGCTAAAGCAGCTATGGTATTTTGAATCGTTTGACCATTCTGTGGACCATTATATTGTTACAGGTTAATTACAATCAGATGCATTAAACTAATAAACAATATGCGGTTAATTTCAGTGTATTTATAAAGCCACATCAGGAATGTGGATCTAAAAAAGAAAGGGAAACCACACTGGAACAGTAGCACTGCTTTGACGCTAGGTGCCACCAGTTTGCAAAACTGAGCAGAGAACTTGCGTATGCTAAGCATTTAGCTACCGTGAAAATGTGCGCCAAGTTTAGGTTTTATACATCGCGATTTGAGCGTGGAAATGGGCTTACGCAACATTTTTGTGTGTATACACCGTTTATACATGATGCCCCAGGTTTCTAGACTATAGTACAGTTTGGTACACTCTCTTTTCTGCAACAAGGAGGCTTTGGACTCATCCATCAACTTCTGATTTGTGATTCCATTTCCAGGTCTCCATTTTGGTTTTCCTCGAGTGCTTTGCGTTCTTCCCCATGATCAGCTTTGACCATCTTCCTTTGATGTGCATGCTGCTCTGTCCGTCCTGTTTATCATGGCCTAAGGAAAGAGGATTGCAGGAGATGGCTAGCTACAGGTTCACCTCTCAACTGGTAAACAGACATTTTTTAGGTAAATTGCTCACTGACTGTTTTAATCTTGTAGTGGTTATAACCTGGGCAATTATTGAATCTCCCATGAGGACTTCCAAGATGTTCAAAAAGAAGTACCATCTTTCTTTCAGTTGGGACCTCCTGTAAATCCTTTTACAGAGACCCACTTCCTACCGCATCCTTCAGGCATGTGCGTGAACACATCTCAAAGGCAGATTTCTAGGTCCCTGAAATTGCTCCTCTGTTTGAGCATTTTCTTCCTTGTGGTTATCTTATTCTGACCATTACAGTTTTTCAATGTATGTTGCACATTCTTTCTAAGCCGACAGCCAGCAATCATGCTGACTACGCCACTTTTGACCTGTAGGGGGCTTTGCAGCACCCCCAAACCACAGACACAACTGCATAGACGCAAGTTCCGGGCTCATATGCAAGGTTTATTAATTACAATACCTTACAAAGGCTTCTCACTTGTTGTATAAACACAAGTATTCACCTCTCTCTCTCTCTCTCACTCTCTCACCCTTTTTTCCTCACAACTCCAGCTCGCCTGGCTACAGCAGAGCAGCTCCTTTTATCTGAGACCTGGGAGTACTTCTGGTACCAGGGCATAGCCTGCTGGAAGCACTTCCAGGTCAAAGAGAAGTCCCAGAAACTAGGGTCCACGAATCCCAGCAGCAACCCCTGGCAGCCCCTACAGAACCCAAAAGGGCTGTCCCATGGAACTACAGATCCCAGCATGGATTGTGAGTTACCATGTGGGAATCCTAACCCAGGGATGCTGACATCTAGTGTATCAGGGAAGTAAATAGTTTGAACAGGACAACTCCCCTGATTCTATCACTACTGTATATTGGTCTCCCAGTCAGGTAAGGAAGCGGAATCTATCCCAGCAGGGATGCTAGCATAACTAATTGTCTGGCAGGGAACATCCTTCTTTTTTTCCTTCTGGCCAAACAATGGACTGGAACCTATGCGTGTTGTCTATTATAATGTCTACTTCAAAAGGGTGAGAATGTGCAGTGCAACTCGTGCAGTGAAACATAAAAGATAGCCATACTTGCCTTCTCAAATGTTATCTGAAATGGAATTCCTGCTCATCAAGACATTTACAACATTTACATATTATTTTCTTGGAAACATATGAGCATATGTTCCTCCTGTGTTCACATGGGAATTGGTGCTGGTAAACTGGCCCATTTGTGTGTAGTTGATCACCCTGCGACGGACTGCGATGGCACCCTGTCCAGGTGGTGTTGCAGCCTTTAGACCAATGATTTTAGGTTAGGCTCCAGTTGACTTGTGGCCATATGCCAGATAAGTGAGTTAAAAATGATGGATATGAATATGCTATTTACATTAGTCATTTTTTTTATTGGGGCACAATAACAGAGTCAATTGTGGAAATCTTTGGTTCAGGAAGGTTTCTGTCAAAAGGCACTGAAGAGTGGTAGCATCATCATTTATGACTGTGTGCATTTTCTGAACCAACCAGTAGATATTCATTAATCATACCCTTCTTAAGCTTTAAATGAGATATGTGTTAACCCACAAAGTAAAAAGGATCAGCTCCTTCACCTTGGCCATGTTATAGATATAGGAAGGAAAGCTGAAGACACTCTTACAGGACTGGGGACAAAAATATAACAGTATGATGGAAAGCACTAATTACTAAGATAGACTGAATGAAGAGTACAGATTGCAACTCAGAAATCAGATATAACAACCATTTTTCTGCATGTTCATAAAATTGCTCTAGAAATTTAGTGGCTCACTTGACTCATGCTCTTTAAATGAAATCTGCTCTGTTGGGAACACACTCAGTAATAACTAAAGCACTATAATGCCACCCACATGAAAGCCAATACCCTGTGAGCATGGCGCCAGAGAGTGATAACATGTTTCATGTTGATTTGCCATGAAAGTAAGCATTTCACAGTACTTTTTTATGTATGACAATAAACTAAACTAAATGCATAAGTAAACTGGTCATTTTCTGGCTGTTATTTTCTGCCTGTTGTCTCATGCGGATGACAAGGTAGAATAGCTACTGTGAGTTTTATATTTGAACTCTTGCTTTGGTTGTTTCACACCTTTTGTTTCGGCTCGAATTCCTATTTTTCAGCAACATGGAAACACAAGGGTACTTATTCCTGTTTATGTTGATCAAAGCATTCAATATATCTTGGAAATTTTAATCTATAATGCAAAAGTATATAGCAGTGATAAACAAAGCAGGCAAGTTTTGATTTGCATACGTTTTTTTGAAACTGCAGCAAAAATTGTTTATTTGGTGATTGTGCAGTTGTAAAATGAGAAACTCAATAAAAATAAGTTTTTGGATGTTTTTAATGCTTTTTGGGGTGGTAAAAAAATTAATGTTTCTCCCTGAAGCCTTGTTTACATTTTAGTATTGTCCTCTGTTCTCTTCTGCAGCTTCCTAATGCATATAATCTGTCAACACAAATAAAATCAATTCTGTTTATTCCTCTCGTTGACATCACAGTGCAGTATGATTTTAAAAATGTGACATGCTGCCTCTTTTCAAGACAAAGACACACTAAAATGGACTACACAAGAAGCTGCCACCCACCCTTATCGCCATTATTTAGCAACTGCCATTTCCTGTTTCTTGATTCCTACAAAAGAGATTGAGGATAACCACTCTACAAGCACTATGGAGTTTGAAGATTCTTTTCTGCCTCCAGTGCATTTTTACGATTGCCATCACGAAAACTGTAACCACAATTGGCAAAGTTTGGGATCATACTACCAGAACACATCTGGCAGCCCAACAAAATGTCAACAAATGACAGGAAATGAGTCTAGTCATTTTCTTGTTCTTCTTCTTGTTCTTCTTCTTGTTCTTCTTCTTCTTCCGGCTGCTCCCCTTAGGAGTTGCCACAGCAGATTTTCTTCTTCCATATCGTCCTGTCTTCTGCATCTTGCTCTGTTACACCCATCACCTGCATGTCCTCTCTCAGCACATCCATAAACCTCCTTTTAGACCTTCCTCTTTTCCTTTTGCCTGGTAGCTCCATCCTTAATATCCTTCTCCCAATTTACTGAGCATCTCTTCTCTGCACTTGTCCAAACCAATGCAATCTCGCCTCTCTGACTTTGTCTCCCAACCGTCCAACTTGGGCTGACCCTCTGATGTACTCATTTCCACTAAAGATATTTATTTAAATAGTAAATAACAAGGATATGCATGTGTAATTAAAGCAGATAAATACAGTGGAACCTCGGTTTGCGAGCATAATTCGTTCCAGAAACGTGCTCGTAGTCCAAAGCACTCGTATATCAAAGTGAATTTCCCCATAAGAAATAATGGAAACTCAGATGATTTGTTCCACAACCCAAAACTATAACATATAAAAATGATTAATACAAAATATAAAGTAAAAATACATAAAACAAATTAACTTGCACTTTACCTTTTAAAAGAATCATGGCTGGTGTGAGTGAGTTTCTAAACTCTTGTGGGATTGCACCCAACCGGACGACACGTGGAAGAGCGTCCCAAAGCAATCGCAGTCTCCCAGTGCTGTAGCAGTTCTCCGTAAAAGCGAATCCAAAAAGATCGCGGACACACTATAAGCGCCTGCCGTCAATGGGTGATACAAGGAACAAGGAACATTATAAATTTGCAGGGCCCTGCCTGACTGCTGTGTCTGTGTATAAATAACCGCGCTGTTGCTGTTTCAAGCTGAATAAAGCTTGTGTTGCTAAAGTACTGAGACTCAGCTTCGTGTTTTAGGGTGCAAGACGGGGACTCGCACGTTATAGCACACACGCGCGCGCGAGCATACACACACACACGAGCACGCGCAAGCACACATACACAGACACACACACGAGCGCGCGCGTGCACACACACACACGCGCGCGCACACAGTCACAATGCTAATGCTATATTAAACACTATACGCTCGTACAGATGTTGACTATATGAGTGAGGCACGCCGACTCAGACGGAGAATAGGAGACGATTGCCCACAATCCCGCAGTGAGAGAGAGAGAAGAACCATCAGCTCAGTTGTCATCACATGACGCTCAGCAGATAAACTACTCGAACTGCAAAACCTCACTCGTTTATCAAGTGAAAAGTTATTAAAAATTTTTGCTCATCTTGCAAAACACTTGTAAACCAAGTTACTCGCAAACCGAGGTTCCACTGTACTTCCAGACAGGACTAAACACCTTTCTTCTTGTGTCAATGCCACAAATTTCTCTGGAAGCAAAGTACAATTTGTTTCCCAAATTGAGTTTTGTTGTGAATTCAATATGGTGTGAATTGGTTTGCTCATCACAAGTGTACAGGCTAATATGAGAGAGGTTATGAGAAATGGGCATCATACATAGCACAAAAAGTTTAGAGAACAAATAATAACTAAACCAATTAGTTTAATAAAAAACAAAAATTATCAAAAGCTTTGTCTAATATCTTCCATGTGGGTAATTACAAAAACACTTATAAGGTGAATTTGATGTAGTCACTAAACAAGTAAAACACTGTAATATGAGTGGAAAATGCTTTACATTTCACACTGACCCTAGTCTTTGTTGTGTGGTAGCATATACGCCAAACTATAGTAATATAAGGCGAATTTACCTGGGGCCTCATGTATAACGGCGTGCGTAGAACTCACACTATGACATGGCGTAAGCACAAAAGCGGGATTGTGCGTACGCACAGAAAAATCCAGATGCAGGAATCTGTGCGCACGCAAAATTTCACGTTCTTCCACTACATAAATCCCGATCAGCGTGAAAAGTAACGCACGTGCACGCGCCTTCTGTCCCGCCCCAACTCCTCCCAGAATTACGCCTCTTTGAACATGCAAATCAATATAAATAGCCTTCTGTGAAAAGACAATGGGAAAAGCACAGGGGAAAATATAAGAATTTCAGCGAATACCAAGTGGAGGCAAAGGAAAAACGTACTATTTGTTGATTTAAACAGTGGTATAATCAACATAAGAAAGTTGATCGAGTGACAGTGTCGGAGAAACTCGAAAGATCGAGTTCACAAAGTCGCACAGTACCCGAAATAAAAAAGAAATCACATATCAAAGTCGCCGTGAAAAGGCGACTTGCAGCGGACCGTCTGAGTGTCATATGAAAGCTTATTAGTGTACAGAGAAAAAAATAGGCACACAGTGGGGAAAAAAGCACGAAATGTCAACTTTAATCTCGAAATTTCCACTTTAATCACGTAGTTTATTTTGCCATTAAAGTAGAACATCATAAACTTCATCTTAAAATCGTTTATTTTACTAGTTTCTCAAGTAGCACGTTAAATGCTTTGTTCTGTATTTGATCTTCTATGTGCTCTATGTGTGTGAATCACTACGTGCTTCCGTTCTTTCTCTTTCTCCGACAGGACACAGAATCCATTACATTCGAGATATTACAGCTCTCTGAATAATTAAAATACTGAGATGTATACGTGATATCATTTTCATGATGATAGCAATGAAAGCATGTTATTAAACATGGGAACACGGTGGTGCAGTGATTGTTCATATCTCACGCAAGAGGCTTGCTGCGCCATGTGCGACCTTCGATGAAATAATTTATTACAGAAGTACTGTCTCTTTCAAACATACTTTTCTTTCTCCAAATACCCAATTGCCATACAATCAGCTCTGCAATAGACGTTAAGCCATCTGTAAGCTTAGAATGCCGATTCTTCAAAACTTTTAAGGAACATTGAAATATCTTCGTAGTACATGTTTAATTAATCTATCCGTCTATCCTTCCAGTGTCGCGTCAGCACCAGCAATAAAACAGCGCAAGGCAGGAGCTATCCGTGAAGCAGCTATACGCTGCGGCACCGTGTCCTCACATGTTTAATTATTAACAATGCAGATTATTTAAATGAAGTTAAAGTTTTATCTGTATACTATAAGCAACATATTTTGCTGCATTTCATCTTAAAAATGATATTGTCATCATACGCGCTTTATAAAGTAGCGCAGGTTGTGCAATATTATAACTGTAGTGTAAGTTTACAGTGAGGTAATTGTACTTATAAGTACAAACAGTTCTGCAAGGAGCACTTGATGGACTGATTGAGTGCGTTTATAGTTCTTGGGATGAAACTGTTTCTGAAACGCAAGGTCCGTACAGGAAAGGCTTTGACGCTTTTTGCCGTGGTTGAGGTAGTGTGTACTTGAAACTGTATACCGATAATTCTCTTTCCGATCAGCTGCTGCTGTGATTCACACTCAGATACAGTGATATAAATACTCCGAGTGGTGCAGTGAGAGTAATATGGAAAAAGATGATCCGCAGTGGCAACCCTTAACGGGAGCAGCAAAAAGAAGAACAAGATGCAGTGAGCGTAACAACGCTAAAGCAGTTATGGTATTTGGAATACTATGGCTATTCCCTGGACCATTATATTGCTACAGGTTAATTACAATCAGATGCATTACACTAATAAACAATATGCAGTTAATTTCAGTGTATTTATAAAGCCGCGTCAGGAATGTGGAGCTAAGAAAGAAAGGGTGATCACACAGGAACAGTAGCACTGCTTTGACGCTGGGTGACTCCAGTCTGCAAAACCGAGTGGAGAAATTGCGTATGCCAAGGTATGAGTTACCGTGGAAATGTGCGTGGCTTTACGCCAAGTTTAGGTTTTATACATCACGATTTGAGCGTGGAAATATTCGTACGCAGCATTTCTGTGCGTACGCACCGTTTATACATGAGGCCCCTGGTCTTTAAAATTGTCAACCATAGTTTGGGGCTTCAGCCATTAAGGTTTATTATAGAGTAGGGTCACAGGGTTGTTGAAGTTTATCCCAGTAAGTACTGGGTTCAAAGCAGGGACAATCCCTGGAGAGGGTGCCAGTCCATTGCAGGTTGAACACACTCACAAGTACATACACACACCCACTAGGGCCAATTTAGCAATGCCAATTTACCTACAACCTGCATGTCTTTGGACTCTGGGAGGAAACTGGAGTACTAAAAGCAAGCCCATGTGGACACAGGCAGAACATGCAAGTTCCACCCAGGGAGGATCAGGAACATGAGCCCCGGTATCCTTGTTGTGAGGCAGCAGCACTACCACTGTGGACCTGTACCGACCCCTTACAAATAATTATCCAATAATATTCTTAAACCGACTCAGTCTAATTCATGACCACAAGGGGATGGCACCAATCCCAACAGCATCAGACACAAAGTAGAAACAAGCCCTAGTTTAGAATCATTAATTACCCTAACCAGCATATATGAAAACACATTTCTGAAAAATAGCCACCTTAGAATAAACTGCACAACTAGAAAGTATTTTCAAGCCCAATGAAATCTGAGCATTACATTAAGATTCATTTACTGTCATGGAGTATTATAATGCATGAAAGGATGCACATGATAGGCAAGAAGTTTGAATATTCTTAGACATTCAAATGATATCAGGGGATGCATTATGTGTTATGAAAACGTGACCATTACACCAATGCCTATGGGTAGATTGTTGACACCCAGGTGTATGGATCTATTGACCCTTGAAAGTCTATTTGGTTGGCAGTGGCAGTCCAAATATGCTTCTTATCTTCTGTTGTCTGGAGTTTGTCTAGACATTGGAACTTCACCTTCTTGATTTTTTCTAATCATATTGAAACTTTATTGCTGCACCCCATGCATGAAAAACTACAGCAGCCTTCGCTGCTTATTTATGTAATTGGATAGGAGTTATAAATACCAGAATATGAAAGGCTGTGGTAGTCTCCAAATATAGGGTGATTCAAAAATATTCATCCGATTTCAAAGTGCCATATTTTTACAACCGTGAGGCACCTGAAATTGAAAGAGGGGGTCATAGAGTTTCTGACTGTCACCGGAAAATGGCTACCTTCAGTCTGTGCATTTCTCAACAATGAGCTCCATCATCGCTGGATTGGCCGTAACGGAGCCCACAATTTGGCACTCCACTTCTGGCCCCCAAGATCACCAGATCTCACGGAATGTGACTTTTTTTGTGGGGTTACGTTAAGGATTCTGTTTATGTGCCACCACTCTCAACAACACTGGATGATCTCCGAAATCGCATTGAAAGAGCCATGAGTACAGTGACACCCGACATGCTCAATCGAGTATGGGATGAATTTGACTATCGCGTTGATGTTGTCCTTTGTGAACATTCCAGCCCAGATCACAGACAGATGCTAAGGACACAAGTACCAAAGCACGCTTGATTTTATTATTCTATTTACACAGTTCCAACAAGCACCAACACACTTTACTTTTTTTCTATTTCTTTTCTTCTTCTTTATCTCTTTCTTTCTTTCTCCTCCACTCTCCCTCCAGCAAGCTTCATCCTCCTCCTTCTGACTCTGGCTCCCGGAGTAGTGTCTGCTAGACCCTTATATTTGGGCACCAGGAAGTGCTCCAGGTGTCTGATGACGTGTTTCCGACAGCACTTCCAGATGTGGCAGAAGAGCTGCTCTCCAGGGCTCAGCAGTAATTGTAGCTCCCCCTGGCGGTGCCCGTGGATCCCAAAAGGGCTGTACCAAACTCCAATTCCCATTAAGTCTTGCACGAGTTCTGAGGCACTGCTGCAACCCAGGGGGGCTGCCATCTAACATTCCAGAGGAGGTAATGCTGTGGCCACACTTTCTCCCGTGGTGCTCCCAGCGAGGAGGCATCCCATAACTGAAGTTACTATTTTTGTATTTTAAAGGTCATTATAACCTGGCTATTGCATTATACAGTAAATAATCTGTATTTCTATGTTTGAATAAATTCACATTTGTAAAGTTCTTCAACACAGCTATAATAAGGTTTTATCATATAGGCACATGCATTTATATCAAATTTAAAAGTTTAAAAGTTTAGCTGCTGCATCAATAATTCATTATATTTTTCTTTCTCTTCAGTATTAGTAGAATTTAAAGGAATTTTGATGGCCTGTTCAGTTCTTTTCATACACTTTTTGCTCCAAAACCCAGGGTCAGTATCCCAAGTTGGTGTGCAGATATGCTTGTCTTCACAGTAGTGGTTTCCAGTCCCAGTCCTGTGGGGCCTAGTCCTGTGGGGCCCAGTGTGGCTACTGGTGTTTGTTCCAACCAATTTCACAATTTTTCAGTCAGTTTTACCTCTCATTGTTTAAGTATGTGGTCTTTTTACTACTCTTATACTGCGAGATTTACATGCACAAGAAATGTAGAAATATATGAGGTAAAATGATTCAGTAATTGTGGGGCTGGATGGAACAAAATCCTGTAGTCATGGGGTCTTGGATTTGAAACCACTGCCCTATACCACGTGTCAGGAGGCTGCTTTCAATGATATTTGCTTGGAAGGCATTGCATGGTTTCTGGCTGAATTATTCTGCATGTTCCTTTTGAGAAAACTAAAAGGAATTATTAGCAAGATGTATCAGCAAATGTATAGTTTGTCGATTGTGATTTATATTCTTTATCAAAGTACAGCCATGAACATTTTACTTTATTAAATGAAAATCCTTGAATTTTGCAAGGACACACACTTCTCGAGAAATTTTTCTATTATTTAATGACCTTATGCACAACCTCTGACCTTTTCTGGAATTACCTCTATGATAATGTATAAGTATTTTCTGCTCTTTGAGACAGCTAAACAGTAAAAATGCAGCCAGCAGAGGAACACAATTCCCATTATATATTAAGACTGGATAGATTAATGGTTCCAAGTCTGTGCCAGTTCGCAAAGTGAGGTTCACTTAATGGCTGCAGGTGAAATGTGCAGACATTTTAATTGACTTTATGCTATGCCTTGGCATGGACAGAGCGACATTGAGAAAGTACAAGGGCACTGAAGTATACCAATACCTCCACAGTGAAAAAGTGGGTCAAATTCTCCTTCACCAAGTTAATGTTATCGATTTAATGTTTCTGATGACAGAGCTAAAGTTCAGTCATTCAAATAAAGCATATAGTCAAGTATGAGTTAATATGAATGCAAGTTTTATATGTACATATATTTATATATATGAATACAGCAGCAAAAACAAGTTTTTTTTAAGTCATTTCAAATGTAAATCACTGCAAAGTATTGATTAATGTTGTTTGACTATTTTTACCACTTCCTACACTGTTCTTTTTCAGATGAAGGTGCTTATCCAGATATCTTCAGTTATGGAAAGTCAATGATGAGAAAGAAGATTTTCTTGAGATATCCACGTCAATTCTACTGTATGATGGATGGCGAGCCTTTCACTTCCACTCTTCTACCAGCAGGGGATGCTGTCCTTGACACCGGAATGACACTCGAGCAAAAGACTACCTTCGTCTTTGTCATTTTCCTTTTTATTTTTCTTGGGATTCTTATAGTTAGGTGCTTTCGGATTCTGCTGGATCCCTACAGGAGTATGCCCACATCTACCTGGGCCGATGGGCTCGATGGCTTAGAAAAAGGACAATTTGATTATGCATTGGCATGATGTGGTGTTTCAAAGTGACTCTTGGTGAAATTGGGAGATTAAAGGAATTGTTTTTTTTTGTAATGTTCTTTTTCTACATTAGGGTATAAAATCTATTGTTTCTATTCATATTTGTAAATGAGAAATGTACAATGCCAATCAGCAGACATTTCTCAAAAGAGAAAAAGACATATTATGCATAGATGAAGGGTCACAAGACTTTCACTTTCCCATTCTTTAGTAATGCACTGTGAAAAATGAGACCTATATATGATACCAAATTATAATACCACATCTACAGATGGCAGCTGGAGCACCCTCCTAGTTACCTTTCATTAATAATTTTCTGAGACTGTTAGGCATCTTTGTACTAAAAATGCTACTGTATAAAGTATATTTTCAATTTGATTTCTTGCACCAATTGCTTTCAGCAAGCAGGATGCAAAAGAAATTAGTTGTGAATATTTTATTAGAAGAGCCAAGCTGCATTAGGTAGAGGGCTTTGATTAGGATGCTTGCACAATGACCTCTACACTGTTGAATACATTATTCCTAAATTGAAGTGAACTTATTTTGTATGCGTCCTTTTATTATTTTTGCAGAGGAAGAGAAATTTTTTAAAAATTCAATGAAAGATAAATTTAAATTCAATTTAAAGATAATGTCAATAACATTTGCTTGGCCAAGTCAATAGGGTATAGGGGAAATATTGGACTGGGAACAAGTTTGCAATTTTTCCTTATATGCCTCTTCCAGTCTGATGGATTGCAGAAGGTAATGAGTAAATGAGCATCTGCCCATATAATGCAAAGCACAAATCCAGATTTATCTTTACTAATAGACCTAATTTTGACAGAAAAATGTGAGTTTCTTTATTTAATAAAAAAAGTAACTGACATTTTCTCAGAATCCCAAAACAATGGCAAGAGCTCAGGTTTCCTTTATTACTACATTATAATTCCATGCAGTTCAAACTGAAAAAAAAATTCAATGCTAATGTCATTTAATGTTTCCATATCACTTAGCAGGATGACGCAATTCATTTTGTTCATTCTAGATCATATTTAAAACAATTTAATTAAGCCAAATAGAATGCATTTAATACAAGCAAACAGACTAACAAGTAATATTTTGTGAAATTTGTGCTTCTTTCTGGAATAAATTAAATTAATGGAAATGGTATTGTCCTAATAGTAGACTGGTAACAAATTTTCAGCATCAGTTCAGCATCCTTGCATCATAAAATTATATGATAGGGGACTATACTGCAAGATGTTTATACTCTACATCACAAAACATCAGCCTATGGAATTAGGGTTTTCTTTAGAAAATAGATTGCTAATAATATTAATAAAGGAAAAAAGAAAATGTAACATAAAATAGATATGTATATAATGAAATTACAGGCTTTAGACTCATACACATAACAGTAAATATCTGTAGAAGGGGTGCAGATCAGTTAATTACATCCATCCATTATCCAACCCACTATATCCAAACTACAGGGTCACGGGGGTCTGCTGGAGCCAATCCCAGCCAGCACAGGGCACAAGGCAGGAAACAAACCCCGGGCAGGGCGCCAGCCCACCACAAAGTTAATTACATATGGGGTGGAATTTTAAAGCTGAGGAACTGGGCTAAATGAATAATTATTCAGTGGTCTTCTGCTTGTTTGGTAAGATGAAGATGTGAAATTTAAGTGCAATGGCATACTAGGTGATTCGATGAAACACACAATTTATTATGGGGCACTGGAAATCTAAACCATCTTTCAAAGCAATTGTGTACTCAACATGGAATTCATCTTACAGTTTATGATAAACATGGAAAATACATGCAAAATTACAGCATCAGCAGTTACTCTAGGAAGTTTTCATATGATGGAGATGATGATGATTGTTTTTGTGTTAGTGTGTGATTACATGTCAGCAGTGTTGGGTGTGAATTTTATCGTATTGCAGATGAGACAGCTTTACTCAGAAATTAGTCTGAATTTGATTATACAACTGATATTTTTTTACAAATGATAATTTAAAACACTAAATGGCTTGTGGAGATTAGAAAAGCATAAAAATGAATTTTTCTTTTTATTTTATATTGTGACCTTCCTGTCCTGGAAGCATCTGTCACTTGGAAGGAACAGACCTAGAATAGGGTGTGTAAGAAAAACACAGAAAGATTATAAAAGATTATAAAGAGTTGGGAAATCCTATATATTTGATAGCAAAAAAATAAGAAAATTTCAAATACAGTGAGAGACGTCTTTTCAGACAAGAGAGAAGGCGTAGACTGCTGAAGATGGTGGTGGAACTAATTAAGAGGAAGCCAGTGCAGAAGAAGCAGGCTTAGGGGTCCATGATCCAGAAGTGACGTCATTGGAGAGAGGAGGAGACGCATTAGGCAACAGTGCTAACCCTAGAATCGGGGTGGAAATACTACTTGACAAGTCCACAGATTGCCTTCCAATCACATGTGTGTGACAAGTGCTAGTCCATTATAGACCAAAAAAAGACCTGGTTCCTCATGGACCTAAGACTTTCTGTAAGGAGTTTACATTATGGTGATGCAATGATTCATCACCACTCCAGACCCCTGGGTCATCGCATCCTCACTTGTGGTATTTGCACATTCTCCTCCCCTCTGTTTGGCAACACTGGGCAGAAGACAGCAACTAGATCTGGACAGTGGACCCTCTATGTCAGGACGCACTTATGCAAACCTCAATCATTCATATGGGACAATTGTTGAGTTGTTAACTAATCTAACAAACATGTTTTTGGGATGAGAGAAAAAAAAAACTTGCTTATCCAAAAACACACATGAATAAAGATGGAACAAACAAACTCCACACACATAGTGACCAGGCTTGATTTCAAACCCAGTCTCCTGGAACAGTGAAAGCAGCTTATCTTTTACTGGCACTGAAAAACATGCTCTTTGTGAACTTTCCTTATGTAAATCTACCTTTACTGTCTTAGCATCCATTACTGGTAAGAGAATTGTGTTACCTTTTACAAATGAGCATTTTTCCAGTTGAATGTTTGATTCCATTGCACCACTGCAGTTGGAAGCAACTATAGTTGTAAAGCAATCTATAGAGTGTGCTTCACCAATTTATCAAATTTAATTTATTTCTCACTCCTGAATTTTGGTAGCCTTTCACATTAGGAATCATCTTTGAAGGAAAAGTATTATTTATATTTCAATTAAATATAAATGATTAATAAACTCTAGATGTACTGATGTCATTACAAAGTTGTAGGGTGCAAAAGCATATCACGTGTCATCACAAGCTACACACATGTGTACACCTACACTCACATACATCTGGATAATCAACCAACAACCTAAACTACAGTTTATGTCTATGGGATGATGAACTGAAGTAAATGGAGACAAAATATATGAATTTGAAAAATCCATCAAGACCATGACCTGATGGAAAATCACAGTATATACTGCAATCTACTGTGTCACCATGCCACTCAACAATTTAATCTTTTGTATTTACTTCAGATTTGATTTATCTGATAGACAAATCTCAATTCTGTGACTTTACATCAGTTGATTCTCAGCATTTTAAATGGACGCATCCCTGCTATTATCAAGAAGAATGGATGTTCCTGGCATACAAAACTTGCTTATGAACTTTAATAATTATTGCATTGTGTATGGTAATTGGAGAGAACAAATTTTATTATTTTTACTCAAAGTAAACAATAATAATTTCTGTCAGAAAATACAGAACAGGGAAATGTATGAATGTAGACAGGAAGGAAAAGCCTGGCTTCAAATTGTCTTCTTGGCCATGTTTCATTCCTTAAAAAGGGATGAAATGGAAAGAAACGTTTAAAAATACATCAGCACATTGTTCTCTCCATCAGTGAAATATACACTTGTAACCACTAGCGGGTACTTCTGAGCCCCAAACCACAGACACAGAAATACCCAACACAATTCCAGATTCAAATAAATTATTTTAATTTGACAAAAACACCTTTTTATTGGAATACCAGCACAAAAACACCATTCACAATCCTCCATCCTCCTCCAATAGGGCATTGCTAACTGCCTCCCGACTCTGACTCATCTAAGTGAGGTGGCAGGCTCTCTTTTAAAGTCAACCCAGGAACTGCTTCCAGTCTCCTGCCCAAGTTGTCTGGAGCACTTCCAGGGTGTGTGGAAACCAGGGCAATCCTCCCTCAGCAGTGTCCTCTGGCAGTTCCCAAACAGCCCGACAGGGCAGTGTTTCCAGACTTCGATTCCCATGCCACCTTGCGGGTGTCCTGATTGGGTTCAGCCCTGGACTGCCACCTGTCAAGTGGGGGAATTAACTGGTCCTGGAAAGCCCATTCCCTAGTCTATGTATTATGGCCTCCTAGCTGGGTATGAATCCCTCCTTTATCCCAGCCAAGATACTTGTCCTTCCTCCCAGGAACTAACAAGGCCATATACTGTCAGGTCCATAATTATTTGGACAGTGACACAGTTTTCATAATTTTGGTTTTGTACACCACCACCTCCGCAATGGATTTGAAACAAAGCAATCAAGATGAGATTGAAGTGTAGACTTTTAGCTTTAATTCAAGGGTTTAACAAACATATTGCATAAGCTGTTTTGAAAAGACAGACATTTTTATATACTTTCCCCCTATTTTCAAGGGCTCGCAAGTACTTGGACAAACTAACATCTATATATATAATTCACTAAGCCGCCGACAATTAAGACACCCATGGCGCACGCAGGAAGGATCCACGCCCACCAACTCTAAGACCATTGGATACGACGACAACTCGCAGAGCCGCACCCACCATCTCAGACGCGACGCCTCGGAAAACATGCCATCATTTCTGTTTGTCTGTGCCACACTCCACATGCAGCTCTGAGCCACGTTGACTTTTCATTAGTCAACCTCAGTGGAACCTTGGTTCACACAGAGGCAGCGCCAGAGAGAGACAGAAGCACACACAGGCAGCCCGAGAGAGAGAGCCGCGCACACACAGGCAGCGCGACAGAGAGAGCCACGCAATCCTTTAAAACTGAGGTTAAAACACAATGAAGGAAGCAGTCTTTAAAAACCAACAAGCCCTGTGCCTCTTTTTCATTAGCGTCTCACCTGCTTCACCGCCCTGCAACAGTCGAGACGCTTTCTCAGCAGCTGACCTTCTCTGTGCCTGACTCCACTACTGTCAGTCGCCTGATTAAAAATGGTGAACTCCTGCAATGTTATTATCTTGGTTGGCTTTTACATAAAGTTTGGATTTGTTCAAATGTTCCTTTTTTTCCCCCAGGCTTTGGGGCTGGGGAGGCTCGCGTGCTGCTGAGAGAGAGAGAGCCTGCGCATGCAGGGAGCCTGGGTTTTTTTCCCCCTGTGCTTAAAACTCATTTAAAAAAAAATTGTTTATACAACTGCTGCAATGTTACAGAGAGAGAGGGCTGGCGTGCTTCTGAGAGACAGAGGGGGAGGGAGCTCGCGTGCTGCTGAGAGAGAGCCCGCGCCTGCATATGAGCAAAGACAATTTCCTGTTAGATTTGCCTTTGCAATGACAATTAATAAGGCACAGGGCCAAACTTTCAAAAAGATGTGAATGTATCTGCCAAAACCAGTTTTCAGTCACGGACAGTTGTATGTTGCTCTCTCCAGAGTTCCATCTCTTCATTCACTTACTGGTATGCCTGCAGGAACACATGCAGCGAGCGACACACACACGCATACAGGTGCGCGAGAGAGAGAGCGCTGGACGCATAAGAATAATAATACTTCATTACATTGATATACCGGTGTTTTCAGTATTCAAAGCGCTATCCACACAGGGAGAAACCGGGAAGCGAACCCAAAATCTTCCACAGTCTCCTTACTGCAAAACAGCAGCATTACCATTGCGCTACAAGGCAGTTAACGAATGCACCGGCCTCGATTTTGTTTTCACTTCTGTTTACAGCGATCGGATCGTAGCGTGCATTGTTGCAATGTTACTTTTCTTGGTGGCTTATTACATTACGGATGTTTCACATGTTAATTTTTTTCCCTGTTCTTAAAAGACATTAAAAAAGTGTTTCTCAACTGTGACTCCGGAACATCTCAGTACGCAAGCTATATTAAGTATCAAAAACGAAGACTCGCTACACCTTAATGAACAAGTGCTGAAACTTATCCCTACCGACGAAGTAACTTTCACCAGCGTGGCCTCCATCGTCACAGACGATCCCGCTTTCAGTCACGGACAATTGTATGTTGCTCTCTCCAGAGGTCCATCTTTTCATTCACTCACAGTGGTATCCACAAACCCACCCCATTTGGACAACTGTGTCGTTCAGCAAGTGTTCACCCATCAATACATAATTATGTGGCGTATGTTACGCCGCGGGTTGGCTAGTAATTATAAATATAATGCTCAGTTTCAATATTTTGTTGAAAATCCTTTACTGTCAATGACTGTATGAGGTCTGTAAACCATGGCCATCTCCAAGTTCTGGATTTCCACCCTAGTGATACTTTGCCAGGCCTTTACTACAGCTGTCTTCAGGTGCTGCTTGTTCGTTTGCTTTCTGCCATCAGCTTTGTCTTCAGCAAGTGAAAGGCACGTCCAATTGGGTTGAAGTCAGTGGATTGACTCTGTCATTGAAGAATATTCCACTTATTTGCCTTGAAAAGCACTTGGTTTGCTTTCACAGTATTTTTTGGATCATTGACCATCTGTACTGTGAAACATTATCCTATCAGTTTTGTAGCATTTGGCTAAACATAAGCAGATAGTATAGTGCTATAAACTTCAGAATTCATCCTGCTTCCTCAGTCAGCAGTCAAATCATCAATAAACACTAGTGACTGATTTCCATTTGCAGCTAGGCATGGTCATGCCATAAAATTGCCTCCACCATGTTTCACAGATGATAAGATGATGTGGTTTTCATTAGATCATGAGCTGTTTCTTCTCTTCTTCATATCTCTTCTCTTTCCAACATGCTCATATATATTGATCTTAGTTTCATTTGTCCAAAGAAAATTGTTCCAGAACTGGACAGGCTTTTAAAAAAAATGTTTTCTGGCAATGTTTAATCTGTCCTTCCTATGCTTGAGGTTTACCAGTGGTTTGCACCTTGTGATAACCCACTGTCTTTACTTTCACAAAGTTTTCTCTTGATTATAGACTTTGGCAATGATAGGTCTACTTCTTGGAGAATGTTCTTGGTTTGACTAAATGTTTTGAGGGGATTCTTCTTCAACAAAGACAGAATTCTATAATCATTCAGCACACTTGTCTTCTGTGGTTTTCCAGGCATTTTGGAGTTGCTGAGTTTACCAGTGTGCTCCTTCTTTTTAAGAATGTACCAAATGGTTAATTTGACCACTCCTCATGTTGCTGCCATCTCTTTAAAGGGTTTGTTTTGTTTTCTCAGCCTAATGATGGACTGTTTTACTTGCATGGGGAGCTCTTTGAACCTCATACTGAGAGTTCACAGTGACACCTTACAAATACAAATTTCAAACTTGGAATCAATTCCAGAATTTTTACCAGCTTAATAGTTAATGAAATAATGAAGGAACTTCTCCCACCTGGCTACCAAACAGCTTGTCAGTCAAATGTCCATCTATTTTTGAGACCCTGGAAATGGGGGGACTATGCAGAAAAAATGTCTGTCATTCCTAAATGGCTCATATGATATATTTCATAATCTCCTTAAATTAAAGCTGAAAGTCTACACTACAATCACGTAATGATTACTTTATTTCAAATCCATTGTGGTGGCATACACAGCCAGAATTATGAAAATTGTGTCACTGACCAAATACTTATGGACCTGAAAGTAAAGCAAATTATAAATTAGTATTTGCTTTTTTGTAATATTTTCAAAACCTCCAAAATGATGTTGCAGAGAAAGCATTTGTATCTGCAAATGAAATGCTGTGATTTGCCACTCAACCAAGCAACGACAAAATGAAAACATGATGATAAACTTTAGCAATGAGCCAGGCTTTTTTATTATATGTAGCACTTTTATAGTATACTGTATTACTAATGACAGTTTATGTGTTTTGTTCATCACAGCCACTTATACTTAATAACATTTTGCTCTCTTGAATTGATTTCCTATTTACACCTTTATACAGATGTGTCGTTAATCAAGTCTCTCCTCATGACGGGTTATACAAATAGTTATTGTCTTCTTGCATTTTGTAACAGAATCATCTCATCTTATTTTCTGGTCTCTTATACATGATTCAGAGATGTGGTATTTACTGATTCATGCCTGTCTAATCCACTTTAAAGTCCTTGTTTTTAAGAATGTACCACATCACATAAAATCACATTACATAACCACATCACATAAAGTCACATTTAAGTCTGCAATGGGTATTTATAAAGAATAACATTTTATGTGAACTATTCCAATTTTACTTTAGAAAAAAGTCAGAAAGAAAACAAAAAGCTTTTCCCAGCTCTCGACTGGTAAATTGCACTAATAATGCAAGCATACTCAAATTATAAAGTTTTCAAATAGAAATACTTGTTTATGTATTTCAACGATTTTAAAAAAGAAAAATGTCCCTTCTTTATTCCAAAGATTCACAAAACCTTATTAATGAAGGACAAAGCAATTTTCTGTTACATGTGCAGGGCCTTTCTGGAATTATTTGATGACTTCCTGTTATGATTAGTAGACAGGTTAAGGGTGTAGTGTGAATCGGTGTGGATGAAAACCAAAAAGCAGGTTAACGTTTCCAGTGGAATGTGTATTTCACTATTTTTATTATCTTAAATTTGTATTAGTTGATTTATTTGTTTATTTTACAGTTCACTGTAAATTTGCTTTGCAGGTTTTACATGAGCCAACATTTATGAAGAAGTTTAGCACAAGAGAACTTGGGAAGGGTTGGAGTTCCACAGAGAAAACCCCTATTTACTGTCATTATGATGTGTGAAATTCATTGATGCTTAGAAACAGCTATTTTGGCAGCTGTCTGAAGGATGGACATTAAAATCAAGGAAATCCATTGCTGTGTTTCCTGGGTTTTTAGGCCTAGGCATCCAGCAGGGACAGATCAGATGATGGAACATGCATGGAGCTAGTGGTCATCATCCAGATCTTTAGCTACCAGGCTAGGGGACATTGATAGGCATTTGAGTTACTGTGCAATTTCAAAATATTTCCCTTTTAGTTCCTATAAAAAGCTACAGGATCATCGTACATTTGACATAGTTCAACATTATCCTGATTCTTGTATAGCATCAGCACTGATGCCTTTATCCACAGAAATCACCATTTAAATTCAAATATTACTATCTATGAATTAGTATGTGAATTTTAAAATAGTGTATGATCATGTTCATATTGTGAAACATCTAATAGTGTGTCAAAATACTTTTACCACTGCTTCACAAATGAGACTTCTAGCAGTTGAAAAGTGACACATGATTTCAATGGACATGGGATGACTCTTCTGCAGAGAGAGGAATCCACTAATGCCTTCATTGAAACAATAGCATCCATAAAAAATATATCTAACCTCATTCATCTGAAGTCGCGGCAGTATACACGGAGAAAAAGTAAAACCATTTAAAACATAATATTAATGTCGACTTCTTTGTAAATTGTAATTTTATTTATATGAACGGCTTTATTAGAAATTATGAAAATGCACAACATGGACTTGAAGGTATCACCATTTTATTTACAAGTAAAACTTTTTTATTGTATTGAAGAAGTGTCATCAATAGTCAAAAACATTTTGAAAAAGTTAAGAGGTTGCTTTTTTCAAAAAATCAGAACAATTAACAATTTTTAAAATGTGGGCTAATTTTGCTTTCAATGTTGTCTTTTTTAAATAAGTTATTATCCATTATTGTAAACTGATTTAAACAATTATTTAACTTTGATTTAATTAGTATTCTGAATAATGCCAAGATACAAAACAGTAAAACTGGCTAAAAAGTCAGTCAGTCAAGCATTTTCCAACCTGCTATATCCTAACACAGGGTCACGGGGATCTGCTGGAGTCAATCCCAACCAACACAGGGTGCAAGGCAGGAACAAACCCTGGGCAGGGCGCCAGCCCACCGTAGGGCACACACACACCCACACACCAAGCACACACTAGAGACAGTTTAGGATCGCCAATGCACCTAACTTGCATGTCTTTGGACTGTGGGAGGAAACCGGAGCACCCGGAGGAAACCCACGCAGACATGGGGAGAACATGCAAACTCCTTACAGGAAGGGATCAGGATGGATGCAAAACCTGGTCTCCTTACTGCTAGGCAGCAGCGCTACCACTGCGCCACCATGCCTCCCCTGGCTAAAAAGTAACTTTAATAAAATTTGGATTAACAGTAAACAGATTCTACATGTGAAAGTCTTTATGTAATTTATGTTGTTTCTTTTTACTTTGTAGTTAAACTGTTATTCTGAATATATAGTAATTATGCAGGTTTTATTACTATGCCCGTGTAATATATATATGTACAGTTTTACATTTCTGTTTACCTTTTAGCATTTTTTTTAACATGGAGCTTGCACTTCTTACCTTAGCTTTCACTTTAGGTTATGTTTTAATAGTATCGAATTTGGTAACCACTTTTACTTTTTTATTTACTGTATATTAAATCATTTTGGACACGTGCCATTATATTTTTTGTAACTGTAATTATCCAGTAATTCTGAATATAGAGTAATTACATACATTTTACTATGCCCCTGTAATATTTGTTCAGTTTTACATGTCAAACCTTTTTTTGTTTTTTTTGTCAAATGAAAATTTCATTTCTTACCTTAGTTTTAACCTTAGGCTATGTTTTAATAGTATCAGTATTAGTTACCATTTTTACTTTAATTATTTATGTTAAATCATTTTGGTCACTTGCCAATTATATTCCCATTCTCTTTATTGTGATATTTGGAATAGTTATGTCACCAGTCTATCCATTATAACATGGTGGCACAAAACATGTTTAGTATTCCTCAGTGTATATACCATTATTGTATTACACAGTAGTCTAGATACAATGTGTTATTAAACAGCCACATGTGGAGAGGGAAACCAGCTGAAAGCTATGGCTACATAATAAAAATATTTGATTATTTAATTTAAATAATTGTATTCAATTAAATAATCAAATGTTTTTGTTATCTAAATTAAATAAAGAAAGTAATCAAAAAGATTTAAAATGCAAAATTATCAAAATCCAATATGGTAAATACAAAAATGCAAAAGGAGAACAAAACACTGCAATCAGAAAAACAATAAAAAGACAAAAGTACTGTGCAAGAAAGAAATGAAATACTGGTAAAAAGTCAAGAACAAAAATCCAAAAATTGTAACATAAAAGCCAAAATTAAAAAGTGCTTATTGAAAACAAAAGAGCAAAGAGTGCACTAAAGAAGATTAATGACATGTGAAATAGCAATGACAGCAGGGAGCTAATTTAGTCCTCCAGTTGCTGTATGGATAACTGTTGTTTAATTAGGGATGTCGGTCCACCAAAATCAAAGACAATTAAACAATTAACATAATCACCTTTGATCAGAATATGAATTGGGCTAAAATAAAGGCCAGAAAGGTTGTGACAATAGAGGCCACTGTCGACCCCTTGAACCCTCAGACCAGACGTCAGACACCAGATAAAAGTCCAAATATTGAATTTATTAGGACAAATACGTGGCACAAAGCACCCTCCTCTCCACAATACTCATAAAAATCAATACAATAATCAGTCCTCCACTCTCCCAGACACATTGCCACCCTTCCACCCAGCTCAGCTCGACGTCTGGGATCTCCCACAATCCTTTTATAGTCCGTGACCCGGAAGTGTTTACAACCCCCCAGTCCATGTGACTTTCCATCAGTTCCGTGTCAGATAAAAAGTTTTCTTCTTCTTCATCCCGGGAGCACGTCATTCCTCCTGTCGCTGTGACTAAGACATACTTCCGGGGCGTAGGGCACGTAATAATCCTTGGGTCTCCCTGCAGCGTCCTCTAGCGGCCCCCATGGTATCCAGCAGGGCTGTGGATAAAAACCCCATTGTCCAGGATTCCCTGCTGGCCTTCGGGGCACCTCCATGCTGCAGGGAGAGCTCCACCTGGCGGCTTGGGGGTATTGGCCGGGATGAACGGCCGGCCATATTCCACAAGGTATTTAACAGTAATATCATTTGAGACAACTAAACCTGCAAAAGTTTGCAAAAAGGGGGAAAAAAAACAAAATACAAAAGAGCAATTAACCAACACTTTGGGGTGAGACACAGAGTGAACAACGACACACTGAAGTTAGGCTAGTAATCACTTTGTCACTACATTGTAATAAGATATATTGTAAACTGTGGCAAAAATGTTCAATCATTTGTACACCCGTTTTCTAAATTTCCACAATCCAGTTCACTGGTCAAAGTGTAACAATCGGCCCTTAAAAGGAGTGACAGCTACACTTCATCACCCATTATAGGGAAATACAGTATGATGTTCAGATGGTTGCCAATATTGAACTACTTTGGCAAGGGCAGTAAATTAGGAAAAAATTGTGCATTTTTAACATTCACAATATTTACACAAACACCCCTGATTAAGTATATTTACAACAAAAGTGATGTTTACTATTGGTGACCCCTTTTCCTCACGGACACCAACCCTCCTGAACAATTTGTTGAATTTTCCCCTGTACTGAATACACTTCCACGGACATTAATATGTATAGTCAAACAAAGAAGAAAAAAATAATTGCAGTTTGATGATAAAATTATTGAATGTGCAGTTTTATTGTTTAGGTGCAGTAGTCTTAAAATTGGATAATGGTCAGTAAATGTATATATCAGACTTGGTGTTATCCCAACAAAAAGAAAACCAGTTAAAATGGGGTCAACCGGAGTACAACTGATCTTTGTACAGTAACACAAATGCTTTCCTCTATAAGTGTTTATCTGTGTAACTGCCTTCTGGATGACCATCTCAGAATAGTAGAAGTCTCTTGGGTGCAGTTCATCTTGGTTTCTTTTATTATCTCTGATAGCTGCCTCCTTGTTCTGCCTCTCATGATTTCTTTCTCCTTAGTTAGTGGCAGGCATTCAAAAGCAAAACATTGCTTGCTACAATGCTACATCACTCTCTCCATCATCATGGTTCTACAAGATTAGTCGTCCCTTCTAGTGCCTGCCTTGCTTCTACAAGCACTCTAAGTTCCTATGCATTGTTGGGGCAACAACCATAAAAAAGAACAGCCAGAATGTGTCCTTCAGCATATGTAGATTTGCTACAACAAGAAGTTTTCTGAGAGCCAATTTCAGCCACAGCTTCAAAGCAATACTTACATTAAGCCTTTTGAATAACTGAAGATATTAAACTAGCAGTAAATGAGAGTGTGCCATGACACAGTGACACATCTTTACATCATCACAATAATAATGGAAGACTGTCTACCTCCATGTTATTAACCATGACTGTTGTAACCTTACTTTATAATAGGTTCACAGGATCAATATTGTCCAGAGTACAGTTAAATTCATGCTTGTACAAAACAGCATTAGTTAAATGTACAGTAACTCTCACTTTTATCTGTTCTATGTATCCGAAAGATTTGATTTTTGTGTATTTTAAAATTTATGAAGTAAAAAACATTTTTTCACTCATCCAGTTGAAAATTATACAAGCTACTCTATGATATCCTAATGGCCCCAGTTCAGCTTAGAGAGTTTCATAATGTTATGTTATGCTCTTTCACATGATACTGTATTCTGTTTGACAATCTTACCAAAAAGTAGGGGCGCACCTTTTACAAAAAAGAAAGGCAGACTATACACACCAACAAAGCTAGCTGGTTGATTAAATCCTAAAACTACTAATGTTTTTTAAATACATCCTCAAACTGAAGGGGTGCTTTTCAGTACTACATGGCAGAGGAGGTTTTAAACATTCTGCCAAGCATAAACATTACATTTCATGATGCTGAAACTTGCAGGACATCACACTGTTAAACCACAAAAGGATACAACTGTGAGCAGGAGCATAATTAATTCACATGACATTTAAAACAACAGATTTTAATTCACACTGTGCTGCCTGCAATCTCTTCTTATCAAGTGTTATATTAAGAACTTCTTGACAAACTTGCAAATGAAAATTCACATTTTCTCAAAATTTAAAAAGTTGTAAGCTTCATAAAGTAATGATTAGCCTTACTTTGTGATCACAGTTTGAAATTATTACAAGTACATTATTACATTAAAATGTAGCCATCCACAGACTTAAAGTTACATTCTTTTTCCCTGAGGCTAAACATCTAGCTGTGTATGGTGCAAGTGCATCAGTTATTAAACAGTATCTGCAGGTTTTTAGCTTTTCTTCACAATGAGCAACAGAAAGTTTGAGAATGATACCGTGAGTACAGACTCTATTTATGAGTACTGTATATATATTTTATTCTATATATAAATGAAAAACAATATCCTTTTCTATAGCAAGAACAGAATGAACATTGTTTTTTAACTTTTTTCCCTTCATCCATTTTTAAAACTCATTTTATTCATTGCTTAGCGACACATTGTAAATATATTAAATTTAAATGGAAGTATTAAATGAAGGCTTCCACTGTGTAGTAGCTAACAATGCTGCTTTACATCTCCAAGAGGCTGTGTTTCTATCCCAGGTCAATTACTGTCTTTGTAAATTTCCATTGGCTCCAAAAAGGTATTCTCTAGATTCCTGTAAGTAGGTTTTAGTTAGCATTCTTTATAATGGACTGGCAGCCTGACATGTCTTACATTAAAATATTGCCAGGATAGAGTCCAGTCACTTTGAACCAGGTAACTTAGAACAGAAAGTTAATGGTATGGAAATGGACAGTAATTCAAACACTGGCAGCAATAAAGTGTTATATGTACAGGATATTTCACCAAGGTTTTCAACACGTAAAACCATTAGCACAGTATCTGCTGCATGCAATATGAAGTACAATTTGCTGGCAAAACAAAGGAAATATGTGAATTAATAAGGGATACACACTGCTTAAAGGTGATGTGAAAAAAAAAATCATTACATTGGCTGCCATGGCTCAAAGAGGGATTTTTAAGAAAAGACTGACCTTGGGTGACCACAGTTTCAGGGATAAAGCAGATGTTTCATAAGGAACAGTGGCTAGTGCAGCATTGGCATGTAAGTTGGAGAGACAATCAGTTAGGAGCAATCATGGATGAAAGTGCAAAGAGCCTTAGTAATGATGTGTTTGCATTGATTCAGAGTGCAAAGAAGAGCACAATCTGTCATGGAACTCTGTGTCATTTGATTGCACATGTCAATGTAAGGAAGGAGAGATTTTATCATGAAAGGTCCATTGAGATTTTCAGGAAGAGATACTATGGTCAGGCAGTTGCCCATAAAAACTTTACATTATTCTGGGTGGTAAAAAAGGTCAAGTGGTTATTCACGTTTCTCTCATTAAGTTCTATGCCAAACTACAATAAAGCTATTCTGGTGATGTTTGCTTAAGGGCTCTGGTGATAGTAATTCCCCACCATTCCTTGTGTGAGTGCTGTGTACTAATGCCTTTTCTCTTCCCTGCGCTGTAGACCAGAAGATTGACAGCTTTAACATCGATGATGTCATTTCTGGTACTCATCCACCTGGACCCTCCTCTCTTATGGCCCTGCCAAAATGGGGAATGATTAATACTTCAGGCTCAACACTCCATTTCCTCAGCAGTGTCTGAGTGAGGAAAACAGGAGGAGCACTGCCATCTCACTGGGCAGACAGCCCCAATCAACGACCTAATCACCTATCAACCTAGAACTGCCAAGTTAATTTCTGAAAAACTCACACAAAAGAAATATTTGATTGTCAGCATTCAGGAGTTTACACATCTTTAAACTATTATTGTCTTTCAAAAAAAAACATACAAACTATTAAATGTATCCATTTAACATTGTATAATATGTAGACTACTACTCTTAAACCAGAAATACGTTTGGTATAAATATGTACACAATTTATCTCAATATGTCACACATCATCTTGCATATGGCACTGAAAGAGAGATAGACAGAGATATATAACAGTTTTCAGGCACCAGTAGGCCAACCATGTATAACTGAAACAAAAAAAAAATGTTGTACAAATGGCATAGAGCAAATGATATATTTTTAGATGCAAATCTAATCCTTGGCCACCCAAAATGGTGGCTCCTTTGGACTTATTGTAAGTACTTCTGGCAGGAAGAGGCAAGTCTAGGTGGACAGACACTAGAAGTTTTATCATTGATGTTAAAGCTGTCAATCTTCTGGTCTGAAGAGAGGGGAAGAGAAAAGGCATTAGTACACAGTGCTAAAGTATGGAATGGTGGGGAATCACCATCAAAAGAGCCCTTAAGCTGTCCCCTATGTACGTGCGCGTGACAGTATACTTTTACTGTTCATTTGCTTTGAAAGAACATCATTCTGTAGTCTGGAGGAATGGAATAACGCTAGAAAATAAAACAAAATCAATTCAATAAGGAATAACTTTGCAAAGAATGGTTAAAAAAAAAGAATTACTTTGGTAATATTTCTGTTTCAGTGTAATTTTCATAGCATTAACAACTGGGGCAAGGAAGCAAAGCAATAATGAACTATGCTGAACACTGTAATTATGAAATACTATGATGCACTTTCAATAGTGAAATAAACTAACGAAGCAATAGTTAAAATATTAATGCATAACAGCACATCTATATTATCATTAATGTGGACAAAATCTGTTTTATTATTGTGACATTACATAGATAGATAGATAGATAGATAGATAGATAGATAGATAGATAGATAGATAGATAGATAGATAGATAGATAGATAGATAGATAGATAGATAGATAGATAGATAGATAGATAGATAGATAGATAGATAGATAGATAGATAGATATTACATGGTGTTATGTATTTGTTTTAACTAAATTATATAGATAAATGTGTAGAGAAAGTTATTCTGGTCAATAAGATGGGTGCTATATATAATGTCTGTATACTGTATATTTATTATGAGTTACACTGAAATCTGTCTATACTCCACTAATGTGTAGTCACTGTTAATGTGCCTTGTGTCACTAGTGTAACCAACCACAAATGTCCAGTTCGATTAACCAATTAATCTAAAATGCATAACTCTAGAGATTTCAGAAGAAAGACCATGCAGACGCAGGGAAGACATGCAAACTCCAGAAAAACAGTGGTAGGGTTAGGGATTCAAACTCAGGATGATGGGTCTATAAGGTGAATTCACTAACAATATCACCACTGTGCTGCCCTAATTAATAATTAAGAAATAAAAAAGATAAAAAAACAACAAAATAAATATTGGGGCACCATTCAGGCACAGCACATACTGATGATGTCAAGCAGAATGTAGACCCTAGCTTAATTCCTGGTTTTGGAGCCTACTGTGTGGTGTTTTCATGCTCATCATTTAGCTGAACAAATTCTGGCTGCCAAAAATAGGAAAAGGAATAGAAGAATTAAAGATGTGTCTTGGAATCTGACTAGGCAGTCTATTTGGATTTTAAGAATATCACTTAATAAATATTGCAGACATTTTAAGGGTGCATGATAGTTAGTGTTAGTACTGCACTTTTTCTTTTCTAGACTGTAGTCACATATAAAGTCTAGTCACATTATATGACTTTTCCAATGGTTTCCAGTTGCAGGCTTTATTTACATCATTTTAGCAAATAGGAGGCAGTTGTGGTACAATCCCATGACTGTCAGACTTTCATACCCAGTGACTTGGTCCAACTAATGTGCAAATCGCTCCAACAAGATAACACAGGTCTGATTTTGTCTTAAGTTGTGGGAGTGGGCTTTATGTATGTGAGAGTTGAGAACCTATGAGTACTCAGCAAGAAGTGAAATGCAGCTTCAAGGAATAAGCAATGTGGTTGTTTTGGACCTTGCAAACAAAAACGGAGGCTTGTTTATCTGATATCTTATGTTTTGCATACAATGACATCAACTCATCACACCTGTAAAGAACTCATACAGCACTGTCAGGAAGCACATTATTGATTGTCAGAAAAAATTGTTGAGGTTGTGATATTTTGGAAGTATGAAATGTTATAATTTGTCATGCCCTGTTATTTATAGTCATTTAATCTAACATACTCAGGCAAAGAAATCAGCAGCACCAGTTATCACGTTTGACATCCCCAGTGAGTAGAAATCATTTAATGCACTACCAGCTTTAGGCAAAATGGCAAATACTTGTAAGCCTAGAGATTAGTTCTGCTGGTTCATAAGAGTACAGATTAGTTGTGGTTCATGTAAACTTTTCACATTCTTTCCTGTGTCTGCATTAGCTGTTCTCCAAGCACCATGGATTTGTCCTGTACCTGACAGATGTGGATGTTAGTTTCACTGGATATGTGTGATTGTGTGTGCATGAATATCCTGTACAGTGGACTAGAATCTCATGCAAGGTCGGTTCCTCTCTTGTGCCTAATGCTTCAGGGATATATCTGATTTTCTCCAGCCTTGCATTAGATGAATTAGATGAATGTTAACAAAATTGGTGTACTTGACTATTTCATTCTGCAATTTAATTACAGATGTTTTGAAGAGTAATGGTCAGGTGTTGAAAGTACTTTCTTAGATGGCTTCAGATATTTTGATTCGAAAACACTTAATGTACTTCAGAGTCAGCTGGCTAAATTGATGATAAATTATAATTCTGTCAGATGTTCTGTTTTTATATTTTAGCCATATTGAAAATAAAATATATTTAATGTTTACAAAGTGTTTATATCTCTTTTCCTACACAAAGCACTGCACTTGCTATACCTAAATGCATTAATTAAGCCAAATACATTTATTTTACCAGCAATAAGAGATTTAAAAAGATTTGTTTTAACATTTTGGATAGGCAAGAAGTGTTGCCATTTCATGGTGCTTTGATACCAGTTAGAGTCCCAGCTATGGCATATTCTCTTTGGAGCTTTTTAGTTGATATTTTGTATTTTTTTTTTTTTAGATTTTTTTCCAAAACTCAGACTTTTGCGTATTTCTTATTTTGATCTATTTTGATTGATTGGGGTAAACAATTATTATGCATACATTTTTTTCTTTGATGCCTCTTGAGACTGCCAACTATATATTTTTCTCCTGAGGATCAAAGCATGACTTTTTCTTTTCTGCTTTAAACATTATTGTTATAATTAACTATTTAAAACGTCTTTGATGTTATTCTTTTATTAGTTTTTCCTGATTTTTTTTTATTTCTAAAATGTTGATGGTTCTATAATCAGTGGATTGTTTTTGTAGTGACGGTAGTGCATGGCATGTTATTTCTCTCCACATTCTCCCCATTGGCTCACAAAGATGGGCTGCCGTATTTAATTAATGTGTTTAAATGTTCCAGTAGTGTGTGAGTTTATGGTTTGTGTGAGCATTCCCTGCAAAGTTAGTAGGCAATAAATATTTAAACAAGTAATTTAAAATGATTAAGGTGAATGTGACACTGTGGAAGAAACCAGTGACCAACAGACTAAAGAGGAAATGACACAAGTAATCCAAAGTTTTTATTTTTCTGCACTTTAAGTGCAATAAATTATAGTATGCAATTTGATCATTACCTGAATAGAAGTTATTAAATAGTCTGTGAAACTGGTGATCTGTAATTGGCCTATTCTGTATGTGCAAAATACATAATTGAATTCAATCTCTTGGTATGTTTTGTTGTATAAAATAAAGAATTTGTGGGCCATACTGTTGATAGATAAGGAGAAATTCACCCTTTTTTGATAAACTTCAAAGAAGCATTAGGAAGCATTCATATTTAATATAGAAGTGTCAGGGATTCATGCTCATAACTATTGAATTTTAACAGTAGGGTGTCCTCTCATAGTGAACTCTAAGACCTGAAATGATACCAAAAAGAGCACAAAATGTTAAATATGGGTGTGCAGTATTTTCTTTAAAAGTGAAGAGCATATAAGACAGCTGATGAGAAGGAAAACTCAGTATACTGGCTAAGCAGAAAGGAAACTAAAACTTGCCTACTTCTACGAGTTTAAACCCCTGTCCATTGTTTGGGGTGGCTTGTCCACTTTCCTTCCACACCAAAGCACACCCTTTTTGTCAGTCTCTGTCTTTCTTCAGATTTACAAAAGGAAGCATGTTTCGAACCATTTAATGGTGTATAGTCACAGCACAACAGCTATTTTAATGGGCCGAAATGTCAAGTGTTTGACAGCAACCTGTTTACGTTTACCCTATATGATGTAAAAAATGCTTTTTTCTACATTTTTACATCCATTATGAGATAAACTAGAAACATACTGTATTAATCGTTAGAATTGCAAATCACCGTAAATTTTTGATTTGTATAAGGATGCACATAATGGACTATGATTAGAAGAGCTATGTTTCCACTTGAATCAATATAATGTTCTTCTACTTTACAAATTTCTTTTACTGTTTTTCATACAATTTGGGATTATTTGAGTACATTTTATTCTCTTTAGTGGATTAGTGAAGAGCTGAATAGTTAAATTGGGGAAAAATGGCTGTTTTGATAGCACATACAATTTAAAACTGACCAACAGAACATATTCCCCAAATTAGATTGGCCATGCTGTCAGTTTGCCCCCTTTTATTCAAGCTGTCTTATCTTTCATTTAGGATTTAATAATCCAGTCATATACCTGGAAGGATAATTCCTGAAAACAGATGTCCTTGAATACCTGGAAAAAGAATGGTTTCTAGTTATATCTGGAGGCTGTGCTTCTCCTGTTTATTTGCAAAAAATATATATACAATTTAAAATTGAGTTGCTTTAGCGAGTAACAAAAAGAAGTGCCTGTTTCAACTTTCTTGTAATCTGACACATACCTTTATTGCAGCATTATTGTTACATATTGTGTTAAGGGGTGCATGGTTGGCACTGGAATTGTAGACAAGTCAAAGATGATAAATTAAATGCTGCTGGAAGCAGTAGACCATATACTTATAAAGGGTGCCTCAAAATAATCACTGCCAAGGTGCAGATGTGGGATTAGGGAAATGGATGATGGAAAAATTTAGAAGAGGCTCCTGTAGGTGGCAACAGGGAAGATAATAATAATGTATGTGTATTCCCTACTATGCATTACACCTCAGGGGCCCATGAAGTTCTTTAAGTGTGTGCTGGGGCACAGGATTGTTAGGTTGTTGTTGTGTTCAGCAGAGGGATTTCTACAAGAATGGCCAAAGAGTTCCTAAAGACATTTCTGACC
Source organism: Erpetoichthys calabaricus (assembly GCF_900747795.2). Taxonomy (NCBI): domain Eukaryota; kingdom Metazoa; phylum Chordata; class Cladistia; order Polypteriformes; family Polypteridae; genus Erpetoichthys; species Erpetoichthys calabaricus. The sequence goes on along the minus strand of NC_041400.2, from coordinate 101,141,663 downwards.
CTGGAATTCTTCAGAGGGGTATTTCCAAAAGTAATTGCAGATCAGGGACTAAAACCTCCGTTCCAATAAGAGGGACTAAAGGAAGAAAAATACAGGAGGCAATGACAGAGTGCTTAAATCTGTATTTTTGGTGGAAAGCAGATCAACTACCCTACAGCTTAGAATGGAGATTAGACCTGTATATAGGAAGGCAACAAAGAAATTTTGTTATAGTTTCTCTTTGTTTAACTTGTGCAATTTTCACTCCTTCTGAAAGTTTCCTCTCATGTTTTCATTTATTATATAATTTAGCTTTTCATTAAATACTTTGCCACCCCTTGTTTTTAAAGACAGTTTAAGAATGCCACCTGTGGTCCACAGTGGTTCTTCTCAGAAGACAGGCTTAGAGTATTTGCAAAGATTTTCAAAATATCAGCCTTTGTAATCATTAATATTTAGGTGAGTTAATAATGGAAATTACAGAAACAACTGACTTAATGATCTAGAGAATATCTCCCAAACACAACAAAATTCAATCCAAAAATAGGAATTTATTAACAGAAATTGATGGTTCCAGCAATCAGGTAACATAAGGACAGGGTATAGGACATTATACAAACAAAAACAACACAATTATGCTCCCAATGAGCCCACCTATACGAACAGTCTCTTCCTTTCCTCTTATCTCACTCCAGACCTCTGATCGCTCCTTCCCCCTCGATGCCAGGTGAGCTGTTGTCGGCTCTTCTTTCCTTAATCCACACTCATTGGCTGTAGGATCTGTGACCCTTTACAAAGGTGATTCTGGAAGAAAAAAACATTGGGAGACATGCAGATGTACCTTTACAGGGCATGGCACCCATAACTGTGGCCAGTGTTGAGAACTGGGAGACCTACTTTTTTGTGCTTTGAATATTTTCTTTAGTTACCTTTTCAAACATAAAGTTCATGTATAAGTTTGAATTTCATTTATTTGCCTAAAAATATTTACTTCTGTCAAGTTTTTTATTTTGTAACTACATCACATCCTCACGTTAAAAGCTGCTGCAAGAAGGCAATGCATTTCTGTGGGACCTTCCATTCTTGCTAGGGACTGCCCTTCAGACATGAGTTGATAAATTATGATGCAGCTCTGTCAGATTTTTTGTTTAAGATACCAGTTCATACAGTGAACTCATGGAAAGCTCAGTATTTCAAAAATCCTGGCTTTGTCTTGTGCTCCTTTGTCTCCACTTGATTTTCATCTTTGTGTTTATCATGTCTAGCATAACAAATGGAACACAAGAATGTCCTCCTGCTGCTCCTGTAGGACTAAGTCCTGACTTTGTGATCTCTTCCAGCTGTCTTCAATGGCCTCTCTGTGTTGTGGACTTCTTCAACCCCTGGATGACTCCTTGTTATCTCATTCTGGTAGTGGTCTATGCCAAGTCCCAGATGATTACTTGGCATCCCATGGGCTATTTAACATCCCTTCCAGGTAGTGTTCCATACCAACCTCTGGATGGAGTGAAAAATCTTTGCAGTGTGGCTCACCAACCCTGCTTTTCTTTATAGCTTATAAAGCACTAATCATAACATGAGAATTGGACTCCCTGTAGAGTATTTATTAGAACACAGCAATGACCATCTAATAGATGCACTATAGCAAGCCCTTAAAGCATCTCAGACAATCTGTACATTTATTAAGTATGTGACCCATATGATTGTTATCCTACAGACTCTTATAATTTGTCTTTAGAAGTACATTAAACAAAATTGAATGTACAGTGGGTATGAACATAAATTTCTATAGCTATTAAGCAGAATCTAGGTTTGTTTTACACAGACAGCTTTGTTTTCAAGCCACAGACTAAATTCAGCACTTTGGTACTTCCCACCATACATCTGATTTCTGACACACGATATACTGTAAGTTTTGACCTTTGTCCGGCAGTGGGGTGGCTTGAAGTTGGATCAAGTGGAAAGAAATCCTGTAGTGTGATTAATTAATGGAGAAACAACATGTGTTATGATGGTGGGGTGATGGTTAACACACTTGCTTTTCAATGAAGAAATCTGGGTTTGATTTCATTCTGTTACCTTTAACCTTTTCTTTACTTAGCCATTTCCTTCACATTTTGTTTAATTTCCCTAACCTGCCCTGCGTCGGGCTATATAGTCCACAGAATTAATCATCATGATTTGATGTTTTTGTGTCTGAATGAAAAGCCAAAAAGCTTGCATAAAAATTAGCTTTCCAATAGTAACAGTAGTTATGTAATAAATACAACTTTAAGTTAATTAAATTTAGTTTGTAATTACTTTTTACTTGTCTATTAATTTATTTTTCAGAAAGAATGTAGCACTTTGAATTATATTCTTTGTATGAAAATAAGCTATACAAATAAATGTTGTTGTTATTGTTCTTGTCCACTTTTTGAAGCAGGTGATAGCTAGTAACTCAACTAGTAAACTGAAAAACGTGTTGCTGACTCACAGTTCTATGTGCAATACAAGTTCTAGCCAAGTCACTGCGAGGAATTTTCTCTGTGCATTTTAGTTTTCCTCTCACATACCAAAGATGGGTGTTTGGTCAGGTAATTGGTGACTTTGAAATGGCTCCCTTTAAATGAAAGTGGATGCATTGTTGAGTGTATTAGAACCTTGTCCACAGCTAAGCCGAAGCTGAACTGGATAACCATATTAGAAACTGGATGGATGGAAGGACAGAAAGCCAAAGACAGATGCCTTATGTTTTTTAATGGAAAGTGCCAAAAATAAAGTTTACTACACATACATTTGAAATAGGTTTCAAAATCAATATCAATATATTTCTTCAAATAGTCTGCGAAAAATGTTATTTCTTCTTCATAGACCTGTAATTGCTATTGACAGTGCAGTGAAGTAAATGGAAGCTGCAGCAATTATTCCGGCAGTCATTGAATGACAGTGATTGTACTATAAGGGTAAAGTGAAAGCCATACATTTAATTGCAACTTTAACTAATCTCATATTTTTCTAAAGAAATTTTCTGTATTTTTGGAACATGATCCTGGATGTTGCCATTATTGGACACTAACAAATAATTTAAAATAGAATTCTGGATGAATAAAGAAAATATCCCAGGCAACTAAACAAAAGAAAGCAATTTCTTTGTTGCTACAGATAAACAGATTCACTTACTCATTTATGGTTTACTTTCATTACTATAATACATTGACCTCAAACACAGATGTCCCTTTTATAATTTATATGGAGCTGGTCTTGTCA